>NC_061500.1:20622572-20848043 GCF_022539355.2 Hippoglossus stenolepis
TATTTCATAGAACAGATTATCACTTGGGGGGTACTGGGTACTATGTTTTACTACTTTCATCACTGGATCAATACACAATTGGGCTGTCAGTGAGCATGCCTTCTTCTCTCTTTGTGTGCCTTAACTGGATATCTTTTCTTTATTCAGTCACCTTATAATCATTCGTATTGCTCAAAGAGACACAGTTAATTCTTGTATGAGGGCCACAATGTCACAAAGATGAGGAACCCTTGAGGGCAAAGAACATATAGAACCGGAGTTCTATTAAAAAAATTAGGTGGTGGCACTTAATTAGTATTGTTTATGCATTGGTTTTTGTGTGCATTTACAATGGCTTTTTGGTAAACAGCTGTTTTGAGGCAACAATATTGAAATTTTTCAACGGCAAATCACAAAACACACCATTGTGTTTTGTGATTAGTAATTGTGATTTAGTATTTGCCTTTGTATATCCCTATTTGCCATTGTGTTTAGCTTTTTGCCATTTTGTTTTACCATGTGCCGTTGTGATTTCCTATTTGCTGTTGTGTTTCCCCTTTGCCATTGTGTTTTGCTATTTGCCATTGTGTTTTGCTTTTTGCTCTTGTGTTTTGCTATTTGCCGTTGCTATTCCCTATTTGCCATTATGTTTCCCTTTGGGTCAATGTGTTTTGTGTAAAAGTGCTTTCAACATTTTTATGTGTTATGTTAAAGGAAAGAAAGCACAAATAAATAAGAGGACCTGTGGTTGGCTATGTTAAGTTGTGCTAACTCCCCCTGGGTTTACAAAAGTTTTCAAACCTTAGTACTCAGCAGCCAATGAGACCTTGAGGCTCTTACCCGTTAAAAGTGTTTCCAGATTGGGAAGGTTCTTGCCAAATGGAGCGGTTTTGACTTTGATTGTACGGGTCAAAATTGGTTTGGGATCAGTTTGGCGGTTTGTTTTCAAACATCCATTTTATGGCCTAATTTGAAACAAAACTGAGTAGTGCATGCACTTCATCCAATCAGTCTACATCATCTCTAGACAGCAACGTAGTCACTGATTAACAATGATTGGCAATCAGTGACTACCAGTCTCTGTTGTTGACGAACCCTTCTGGCATTTTTTTGGGGAAGTCAAGATACCAAGAGGGCAAAATATTTAATTTTAAACTTAAAGAGTGGAAGAGTGATTGAGATCAGAAACCATGGATATTGCCATCTTAAACAGATGATGGCAAAGCTCGCTGCAAATTCTAAAACACGGACATACAGGCCCACTTGAAGGATTTGACATAAGTGCATAATTCAACTAAGTTTCATTCAGATGCTCAATTGTGTTCCTCAGCAGCATGTTCAAGTTGCATGTTCAAGTTGCAACCGCCTGTTCTACATTTACAGGTAAGATCTCACACACACACTTGCCTGAAGCTGATTATAATGATTATAATTACTTATTGTTCATTGTGAATGTAAATAATACATAATAACATAATAATTATCCTAATTATTTACAATAATCTAAATATACCCTGTAAAAGTGCACTGTGTGTATGGATTTGTGCGACAGAGACAGGCAGATGCGCACACACGCACGCACGCAATCTGGATTTATGATCTGACATCATTGATTAATAAATAAATAAATATGATGGTCAGTTTGTGTCAAGAGCGACAGAGACGGGGAGATGCGCACACACGCACGCACACAGACTGGTGCACCGAAAAAAGACACAGCTAGCTCACACAATTTATTTCAGCCTCTGCTGTGGGGCAGGCTTCCGGTGTTGATGTTGGAATTTTGTATGTACAGTATGCTTTGACTGCCAGTGTGCATTGCTTTTAAGTATGGGACAGTTAATAATTATAGCAGTTAAAGTAGTGATCTACTTATTGATGGAATATTTTGGGTGGTTTTGTATGCGTTTTGGTGGTTTTCTAACTGTTTTGGGGTTGCAAGTCAATAGCTGTACCTGGTAACACTGTGTTTAAACTGGGTAAGTGGCCACACACACAAACACAGCATCATTGGACAAATCTGTAAATTCAGAATGGGTAAAAACCTAATTTGGTCTTCACAAACACAAATGACGGTTTGATTATTTGCATATGAGTGGGGAAATTTGGTATTAGGGTAGATGCATGTTAGTCACTGCGGTCAAGCTATGTGGCTTTAGTTTTTCCTTCCTCTTGTTGAGGGTTAAGGGCAGAGGATGTCACACCTTGTTAAAGCCCTATGAGACAAACTGTGATTTGTGAATATGGGCTATACAAATAAAATTTGATTGTATTGATTGATGGAATTCATGAGGCAGGCAGTTCCCATAAACACATAAAAAAAAGAAACGCAGTTCACCTGCTACACACAAAACGAAACGCGCACCACCAAGACGTTGGGGTTAAAGTGACAGTAACGATCCAGATTCATGATCACACAGCATCAATTCATAACTAAATAACTGTAATAGTCAGTTTGTGTCTGGAGAGAGTCAGAAACCATCAGATGACATAGAAAAGTTTCAGAAATTAGAGAATTTCTTGGATTGTGGCAGAAACAATTGATGATTTTCCAAGACTTACCTAGAAATCCAGCTGAGCACGTACAGATGTAGCCATTGATCTTATCCTCACAAGTGCCTCCATTCTGACAGGGTTCAGACTCACACTCATCAATGTTCACAGAGCAGTTCTCTCCTGTGATGTGAAAGAAACTAAATTATTGTCAGATTTTTAAAAAGGAGAGTGAGAAGTTTAGCATATTGTTTTCTTTAGTTTTACTCACCTGCAAACCCAGACTGACACTGACAAATATATCCAGCTGCATCTGCATAACTGAGCTCCCACTCCATCTCCCAGTGAGACGGATCTGAACGCTCAAAACACTCTCCACCGTTCTCACAAGGCTGCTCTGTACACTCATCTATGTCATTCTCACAGTTTGGTCCTTCATAACCTAAAGAAAACAAAACACAGCATTTAGGTTTTTGGGGTTTTACTTACAGAAATAACAATAATCCATATGGTTTCTTTAACCCTTATTCACCATAACACATTGTTGTCCTCTTCATTCGGTTTTTGTGATTTCTTTTTGCTGTGTTAATGCATACTGAATAAAAATTGTTAAGGATGTGTATTTTTGTGGACGTTTGGAAGAAAATAAGCCCTCTCCCTCAAATCCAATGTTTGCAACTGAAATGATGTGTGTGTGTATGTGTTGATATGGTCATCAGAGAGTGAGGTTAGTAAAAACAAGTGTTTGTGTGTATGTGTCCATTACCAATCCAATCACTCACACATAAACATGCTTCTGAACAGGCCTTCACACTGAATAATATATAATAAATAAATCGTTTTGTTTTGTTTATTTTTATTTTCCACTCTCCTCAGTTTATTCAGAATTCCATTGTGTCATGATGTAAAACAAGTAGGAGGAAGGATAAGGCATTGAGAAAAAACACAGTTGAATAGATTAACAGTATATAGTATAACAATGAACTGAGACTCTGTGTTTATTGTGTTCAGGTAACAGACTTGTAACAATTATAACAAAATTAAGTTTACCATTTAGTACAAGATATTACTGAAACAGAACACACAACAGTAGGTCCTGGAATTCCATAAATATACCTGTCTGTCAGTAACATTGTAATGTCTGCTGTGGCAAACAATAACTGTTTCCATGGTCACTGTGTGTGTGTGTATGTGTGTGTGTGTGTGTGTGTGTGTGTGTGTGTGTGTGTGTGTGTGTGTGTGTGTGTGATCTGTGTGTGTAGTCGAGGTATTACTTAGTTGTGGGGACCTAAATCTGACACATTATGGGGACTTGTCTGACTTATGGGGACAAAAAGCAAGTCTCCATATCGTAAATCAACAAATAAAGCTCTGGAGGACGGCTGTGTGAGTATCAGTAGAACTGTGAAATTCAACACGTCCTGTCTCCAGTTGTAGGCAGCAAGACCACAGACACTTCTGACAAATCTAATCTGTACTTGCACATAATCCTATTCTACCATACTTTAATAACCTTTGATTTATTTCTACCAGACTACATGCCATTAATCAAAAACTCATTTTCTAGATGTCTATCTGATAGAGCTGTAAATACATTTAACGAAATAGTTCTGTTTACATTTAACTCAGTATCATCCCTCAATATAACTGACAAATTCTTTAAAAACCTTTATCCCACTGAGATTGACCATCTTGTCGATAGCACCACAGACTCACTATGAGTAACATTAGACTCCAGAGCGCCTCTAAAAAGGAAGGATGTAAAACATAGTAAATTAGCTCCGTGGTATAATTCCAACGCACGAGAATTATACCAGGTGGTATAGGAAGTGGCGCTCCAACAATTGTGTTGAAAATCACCTAAGCTGGAGAGATAGTCTTAAGGTATATAAGAAGGCCCTCCACAAAGCAAGAGCTGCCCATTACACACATTAATAGAAGAAAATAAAAACAACCCAAGGTTTCTCTTCAGCACTGTAGCCAGGCTGACAGAGAGTCACACCTACATCAAACCCAGTATTCCTCCATCCCTGGATAGCAATGTCTTTATGCACTTCTTTTACGATAAAATTCAAAAAAAAGAAAGAAAAACTATTACATCATCAAGCACAGAAATCTCAGGAACAGCTGAGAATCCTATTCATTATTTAGCCAGCTTCTCTCTGATCACCCTTGATCAGCTGACCAAAATTATCTCATTGTCTAAACCCACAACTTGTATCTTAGATCCCATTCCTACAAAGTTAGTTAAAGAAATTCTTCCCCTAATTAATAGTACTTTACTGAATACAATCAATCTATCGTTATCATCAGGATATGTACCACGGTCCTTTAAGATAGCAGTAAATAAAAACCCACAAACAACAGAACTGGGTTTTGATCCAGTACTGATTGCGCAAATCGAAGAACTGGTTGCGTTAATGGAAGAATCCTTGTTCAAAGTGTTTCCACTATCTGACGACAGTTGTATAACAAGAATATCATAAATACCCGAAGGACTTCTGAACCACATTATGGTATTGAAAACTCTGTCCTATTCAGCAGAATATAGACTCTGATAGATTCTGATCAATTCCAGATTATATTCTTGAGTTATTTTTGTTATATTCCCTGTTGTATTTCCTGCTTCAAAAAATTCACAAAAGACAGTTTGATCTGAAAATTCGTATTTATTTTCTATCACCAAGAATTTCCAACAAAAACACTTGGTGACGAGGATGGGATTGGAAGCGTGATCTGGACTCCGAGAGAAGGACAGAAGGCGCCACATAGAACATCTGATTCCTCCCAACGTGTGAGAAGCTGTCATCCAGTGGAGTTCGGATTGCCGATCCAAAGGAAAAGGTAAGAAACCACGCGGTGAGAGAAATCTAAATTTAATCTGAAGAAAAGCAGAGTCTAGGAATAAAGATTGTATATCTCACGACCAGGAAGAGTTGTTGACAGACGTGTCTTAGTCGTTTTTGTCGTATTGTCTAGTACTGTTGTCAGCAACATTATCAGGAGTAGTGTCGCACGAGAAAGGAAACATAGTAGGACAGAGAGCTCGAGGTGGGTTAAGGCATGAGTAAAGAAAAGATGTTTATTAAAGCAAATGAATGAAAACCTATCCAGGCAGCCTCAGTCAAATCACTGTTAAAATGGAATTCCCTGAAAAAGGAAGTTGTAATAATAAACAACTTGAGCAGTTAAAAGAGAAACAGGAAGAGAGAGGGACAAATTAACGACAGCGGATTGCAACTCTGTCCAAAAGACAACTTAATAAATATAAACCGTTTCAAACAGATTGGAAAGCTTACAGTATGTGTGTACAGGAGGCAGAGAAAAGGGAAAGACAGAGACTGAGAGTACAACAAACACAGAGCACACAAGACAGTCAACAAGTACAAACACAAACACAACAGTCTACTAATACACTGTATCCCTGTCTTTTTGAACAAGAACAAAGCAAAACATAAGGTGAATTTGGATATGGTCTCCGCTCCTCCTCCTCCTCCCTACGCTGAAGTACCAGTGCAACAACAACATCAACCTCCAACTGATCAAGGAGGATAGCCATCAGTCCCCACACCTCCACAACCATCTCGCCAAGTGGAAGTTGATGCGAATGTAGCGAGGTGGGAAAGCGGGGATAGTGAGAGGTTGCCACAACGCCACCTGGGGAATTTCACCTCCAGGAAATAACTCAAATATTGTAAGTGCAACAGCACAGGTTCGTTTAAATCACGGGGCAAGAGACCAACTTTGATTTCAAGGCCTCAAAGCTCGCCTCACACTGAGGTGTCCATGCAGCACCCAAAGTTTGGCCTGGCCCCTTCTTGGACTTGATAACTGCCAGCTCGGCCACTAGTTTATGCAGCGGGCCAGCCAGCTTTGCAAAACCCTCTACAAAGCGACGGTAGTAGCTGGCGAAACCCAAAAAGGAGCACAGTTCCGATAGGTGACGGGGGCGCTGCCAATTAGCCACAGCCTCGATTTTCTTGGGGTCTGTGGAGACTCCCTGGCTTGTGATGACATGCCCCAAGTAACCAACCTCCCGTCGAAAGAATGCACACTTTTCGAGCTTTGCTTTTAGGCCTTCCTTTTGGAGCCGACCAAGCACTATTTCCAGCCTCTGCAGATGTTGTTCAACAGAGGAGGAAAAGACAATAATATCATCCAGATAAAGTAGCAAGGACTGACCCTGCTCGTTACCAAACATCCTCTGCATCAGACGCTGGAAAGTGCTTGGGGCATTACACAAGCCAAAAGGCATGCGATTGAACTCGAAAAGGCCAAATGGTGTACAGAATGCAGTTTTGGGTCGGTCCTGTTCTGCCATAGGGACCTGGTTGTAACCACTGGCCAGATCGAGGGTGGAAAACCAGCAAGCCCCAGAGAGTGCATCCAAGCTCTCCTCGATGTGAGGCAGAGGAAATGCATCCTTTCTGGTCTTACTGTTAAGGAGGCGATAATCCACGCACAAGCGCAGGTTCCCATCCTTTTTCCTTACCAATACTATGGGTGATGCATATGGACTACTGCTCTCCCTAATGACCCGGGACTCCAGCAGCTGATTAATGTGAACCTTCACTGCTTCGTACTCTGAGGGAGGGATACGCCGGTACCTCTGCCGGACAGGGACATCATCGAGCAGAGGTATGTCATGGGAGAGGAGGTTGGTGCAGCCCAAGTCGCCTTCATGGGTTGAAAAGACGGATTGATACTTGCGTATTAGAGAGTTTTCACTGGCCCCATTATTCACCCAATTCAGTTATGTTGTCATATTAATTATTAAATTTGTTTATTTCGCCCTCTTAGAGGCCCTGCTCCTTCGTCGGCCGTCATTGGCCACCACGTCTCAGACGGACCTGCTGTTTTGGCTTTACCGGAAATTGCACTATCCTAAATCACACTTTTAATGAACTGTTGCAACTGATAAGAGCACGGCTCCACAGTTGAAGACTGCCCAGGCTCAGGACCAAGGAAGTGTGTTCTTAAAGTATTGTCTCGTGCACTGTGGCTCTCCACGCTACACCTTCACGGCGCGTGGAGTGATCACCACAAAGGGACGCCTAGTTTTTTTAGCAACCTTTAAATCTCGTTTATATTGGTTGGTATTTCGTTGTTTTGTTGTTCTGTTTTGTTTTGTTGTTTCCACGCGGACATGTTTTAATTATTCTTTTATTGTTGGTCAGGTGCTCTGGGCCTGAGGCGGCGACCCAATTCCTGGTGGCGGGGTTTTCTTCACAACCCGTTTTGTTGGTTTGCTGTGTCACGGGTGGCGAGTTTGTTAATCCTTCCCCTTTTTCTTTGGTTGTCGTCGCCGCGGTAAGTCCCAGCCCTGTCCCTGTGTTGCTCCTGTCAAGCGTTTTATTGCATGTTAATTGGTGTTCTGTTTGTTTTCATTTTGCTTGTTGATTTATGGAGCGACGCCGGCGAGCTAGTTCTGGCAGGCAACTCGAGCTGCGCTGTTTCAATCGTGTGACACTCATCATGTGACACACTTCATGTGACATACATCATGTGACACACTTCATGTGACATACATCATGTGACATACTTCACTCGCCACTACCATCTACAGTACTCATCCACCTCATTAGGCGGTCTATTTAAGCAGAGGGAATTCCCATCCCTCTCTCTGCTTCCTAACTACTACGCAGTATCACAGACAATTGTCTCAGCCCCTCCACCACCCCAGCATCCACCTGTAGGCTCCGACAGGGGGTTACAGTATTAGCTCATCACTCCCATCATTCCTGTGTATCATATGGGGGAGTGATTAAGTCGGAGCCTAGACGCCAAACACTAAACCTGTTCTACTGTTGAATAAACATTCAAACGTGAGTTGTCTGACTGAAATGCATTTATTTGAGTTATATTAAAGTTCTTTTTTTATTAGTTAAACACGTCTCTTGCCCCGTGATTTAAACGAACCTGTGCTGCTGCACTTACAATATTTGAGTAATTTCCTGGAGGTGAAATTCCCCAGGTGGCGTTGTGGCAACCTCTCACTATCCCCCGCTTTCCCACCTCGCTACACAAGCTATGATGAGCCGGATGAGAGAGGTGCTGTAGGAGGACTACACCCTGATTCCACCACAGGCAGTCAGATGCAGACAAGAAGCATGATGATTGGTAAACAAGTGAATGGTACTTTCCCTACGGTAGAAGTAGCTGGTGCTGAAGGCCCAGTGCTGGTCAGAACAAGATATAATTGAAGCCATGGGTCATGTTTGTGATCCAAAAGAAAATGTACAAAAGTCGGAAACTGAGATTTGTCAGAGAATATCGTCCCACAATGGCAGAAATTAAGCGAATGTTGCAGAGGCAACTCAAAAAGGATTTCCATAAGATAAGTGCTGTGTGACAAGATGACTGAAAGATGTAAATTATACCAGCCAAAACAATGACAGCTCCAGAAACGCGATTAACAATGTTTAAAGCTGCGGGCCCAGTGTGGAGGAGTCGAAGCAGAAAAGACCGGCGCACAATCCCAAAGTTGCAGTAATAGCTAAACTAAAGAGAGAAGCCATTGTTAACTGCTAAGCTAAGTAACTAGCAGATCTAAATAGCATGTAAACAACTGTGGGATAAGCGAGAAAGTTGCTAAAAGAAAAAGAGAGCAATGAGTGCTTGAGCAGAACTAGTGTATGTTTAAATGTGTTTGAACTGCTTAAACTAAGTTTGTTTTTGTTAAGTTTGTTCACAAAAGCTACTTTTTTGTTCCGTTGTATTTTATAGGAAACTGTCTGATCTATATCTATCATTTTGTTTTCACAGCCTGAGCTGAGCGTTATGTCGAAGCTCTCGCTGCAAGTCCGGATTTGCACTGTGTAGGCAGAATGCCACCTAGAACCTACTACCCAGAGGCTGCAAAGAGGCATTTCAAGCCTCACATGATACCCCAGGTCCGGCTGTAGGCCTATATGTTCTTTTCACTGGCTGGGCCAGTTGTGTTTGTGCAACATGTACACACTGTGTGTAAATAAAGCTTTGATTCAACATGTACCCCGTAAATGTTTCTCTCTTTCCCCAAAAAGTTTATCTTGACGTCATTTACGTATATAGTGTAGCCAATATGATAACAATGATATAACATCAAGTCTCACATGAATATATGTATAGTCTTCGGTAACTGCAGTGTTTTTAGTATAGGCTTACCATTAATTCATAATAATAAATTAATTTGTAATAGTAATTGTATTATTATTTTAATCATAATTATTATTATTATTGTGTAAGAGGGGTTTACTCAAGTCTGTATTATAATTACCCATGGTGAGCAATAGCAACAGATGTACCAGCCAATCACAAGTGACCTTTCGTTTCAAAGGTCTATGGTTTCATCCAATGGTGAAGTGAGATAAGCTCTCGCCAGGGGTTTCACTGTGATTCATATGCTAATTGATCTTCCTGAATTGATGTCACTAGTTTCATCATCTAAACCAAAAACTTGTCTTTAGACTCTGTCCCAACTAGACTTTTTAAGGAAGTTTTCCCCCTAATTGACAGTTCCATATTAAATCAAATTAATATGTCTTTGTTAACCGGCTACATACCACAAGCTTTTAAGGTAGCTGTAATTAAACCTCTGCTTAAAAGGACCACTCTTGACCCAGAGATTTTAGCTAATTATGGACCCATATCAAACCTGCCCTTCATTTCCAAAATCCTAGAAAAAGCAGTTGCTAACCACTGTGGGACAACTTAGATAGTAATGGTCTGTTGAAAACTTTCAGTCAGGATTTAGAATCCATCACACACAGAAACAGCACTATTAAAAGTTACTAATGACCTTTTCATGGCCTCACATAATGGACTCTATACTCGTCCTTCTGAATCTTAGTACAGCATTTGACAAAATAGATCATAAGGCTTCCTTGTGGTTCCAAGAATCTGTAAGAGTAAAATGGGAGGTAGATCCTCCAGCTACCAGGCTCCTCTCCTGTGGAACCAGTTCCCACTCTGGGTTCAGGAGGCAGACACCATATCTACATTTGAGGTTAAAACATTCCTTTTTGATAAAGCCTATAGTTAGTGCTGGATCAGGTGAGTCCTGAACTTAGTTATGCTGCTATAGGTCTAGACTGCTGGGGAAACTCCCATCATGCACTGAGCACTTCTCCCCTTCTCTCTGCGCCCACATTCAACTATTTACATGTCACTAACTATGTGTCTTTTTCCTCTCTCTCATAATAATAACTAACAAACAAAAAACACAGTGTTGACCAAAGATTGAATGTTTACGAGAAGATGATCCACTCCCCCGCCTACTCAATCACCCACCACCCACATACACACACAAGCAATGAAGGTGATGATTAGACAGAGGAGCACATCGTATTTTGGCATTGTACAAGTTATTTTTAGGAAGTTAAATCACCTTTTTTTTTTTTTTTTTTTAATACCGAGGTCCGAACCTCTGTGTCCTCAATGATAGCTACGGCCATGCTAGTGTGTTGTCCCCCCTGGTAGCACATTTAACGTGTTGATGGAATTTAGGGAGGACAGACTTTAAGTCAGCATGATTAAAATCACCGGCTATGATGTGGGCTGCGTCTGGATGTTTGCTCTGTTGTGAGTTAATAGCACGAAGCATGTAACCTAATGCTACAATGCCTATAAAAAGTATTCACCCCCTTGGATGTTTCACCCTTTTGTTGCTTTTATACATGAAATCATGGTCAATATAATTTGGCTTTTTTGACAAGAATTTGCACAAAAAAACTCTTTAATATCAAAGTGAAAACAGATTTTTACAAAATAATGTCAATTAATTAAAAATATATAAGGTAAAGTAAATGATTGCATAAATATTCACCCCCTTCAGATCAGTATTTGGTAGATGCACCTTTGGCTGCAATCACAGTACTGAGTCTGTGTGGATATGTCTCAATCAGGCTGGCACATCTGGACACTGCAATTTGTCTCCATTCTTCCTTGCAAAACAGCTCAAGCTCTGTCAGGTTGCTCGGGGATCGGGCGTGAACAGCTCTTTTCAAGTCCAGCCACAAATTCTCGATTGGATTGAGATCTGGGCTTTGACTTGGCCACTCCAGAACATTCACCTTGTTGTCTTTGAACCATTTCTGTGTAGCTTTTGCTGTATGCTTGGGGTCGTTGTCTTGCTGGAAAATAAATCTTCTCCCAAGTCGTAGTTCTCTTGCAGAATGAGTCAGATTATCCTCCAGGATTTGGCGATATTTTTCTGCATTCATGTTCCCCTCTACCTTTACAAGCCTTCCAGGGCCTGCTGCTGAGAAGCATCCCCAGAGCATGATGCTGCCATCACCATGCTTCACGGTGGAGATGGTGTGTTTGTGGTGATGTGCAGTCAATTGAGCCAAAAAGCTCAATTTTTGTCTCATCAGACCAAAGAACCTTCTTCCAATTGACCTTGGAGTCTCCCACATGCCTTTGGGCGAATTCCAGGCGAGACTTCATATGAGCTTTTTTCAACAGTGGCTTTCTCTTTGCCACTCTCCCATACAGCTTCGACTGGTGAAGAACCCGGGCAACAGTTGTTGTATGTACAGTCTCTCCCATCTGAGCCACTGAAGCTTTGAACTCCTTCAGAGTGGTCGGAGGTGTCTTGGTGGCTCCCTCACCAGTCTTCTTCTTGCCCGGTCACTCAGTTTGTGAGGACGGCCAGCTCTAGGCAGATTTAAACAAGTGCCATACTCCTTCCATTTCTTAATGATGGATTTAACTGAACTCTGTGGGATGTCCAGTGAGTTGGAAATCTTTTTGTAGCCATCTCCTGACTTATACTTTTCAATGATCTTTTCTCTGAGTTGCTTGGAGTGTTCTTTTGTCTTCATGTTGCAATTGCAGCAGGAATCCTGATGAACCAGAGACTGGACCTCCCAGACACAGGTGTTTTTATACTCCAGTCACTTGACACACATCCACTGCACTCAGGTGATCTCCATTTCACTAATTGTGACACTGCTGGCATCAACTAGCTGGACCTCTGTTGAATTAGGTCAGTCACTTTAAAGGGGGTGAATATTTATGCAAACACTTATTTTACACTATATATTTTTAATTAATTGACATTAGTTTGTAAATATCTGTTTTCACTTTGACATGAAAGAAGCTTTTTTTGCAAATTCTTCTCAAAAAAGCCAAATTATATTGACCATGATTTCATGTATAAAAGCAACAAAAGGGTGAAACATCCAAGGGGGATGAATACTTTTTATAGGCATTGTATGCTAGCGTTAGCATCGGGTGGGATATAAACAGCCATGACTGTAACAGCACTAAACTCATGTGGGAGGTAAATAGGCCTGAATACAACTGTCACGCACTCCAAGTCACTAGAACAGTGTTTGTCTTTGATTGTGGCATTAGCGCACCAGTTGTTATGGATATAAATGCATAACCCCCCTCTGCTCTTACCGGAGTCTTTGTTCCTGTCCCAGCGAAAGGCTGTGCGGCCCGCTAGATCGAAAGCGGAGTCTGGGATCAGTGGATGTAGCCACGTGTCTGTTATTATCAGAATGCAGCAGTCACGCAAGAGTTTGTGTGCGGCTATCTGAAGGTTCAGTTTGTCTATTTTGTTGATGATGGATCTGGCGTGAGAAGAATGCTGGGCAGCGGTGGTTTGTGTGGCTGTTTTCTTAGCTTGGCAGGTAGGCCGGAGCGGCATCCAGGATTTTGCTTTCCCTGTCTCCGCCACCTCCGACGCCTGCCGGAGCCGACAACAATCCATCTCCTCCAGTATGTGGTAATGGGTGAATGAATTCACTCGTAACTGTCTGGTGTTGCTATATTCCAATGGTCAGAAGAGCTTCGCGGTTGTAGGTGGGATTCACATTGCAAAAAATAAAGTGTACGACAGACATACAATAACATAAACACACTTAAAGAGCACCGATAGGGAGAGCTTCGAGCCACTGCGACTGTGCATGCCGCCATCTTAACCTCCAGTCACGGGAATGTATATATGAACTGTTTCTGCTATCATTAATAATCAATAGCATCTTTACACTGTTATTGTTATCAACTACTCAGAGCTGATACCTGATGCTGCACAAGTGTTCCTGGTCTCCCTCTCCTCTATCTCCACCTCTCCTCCCCCTCCCCCCATCTCTCTCTCTCTTCTCTCCCTTCTTTTCCATCCATCTTTCCTATCCTCCTCAGTTTTCCCTGCTCACCCCAACCGGTCGAGGCACATGGCCACCCACATTTTAAGGTCTAACCCTTTAATGTAAAGTACCTTGAGATAATGTTTATTATGATTTGGCGCGATACAAATATAATTGAATTTAATTGAATTAGAATCCCACCTTCGCTACTCCCAGGATTGGTACCACAGCAACAAAGAAAAATCTGTAAAATACAGTGTTAATGCAGCAGCAATGAAGGCACGGAGCATTCTGTTCATCATCCAGACTGCATCTGAGATGTGGGCGGAAGTTACCCCCAAAGAGACAGTCCGGGGTGCAACTGCTCCGGTGCCAACGTTCCACCTGAGTGCTGCTGTCGATTGTAGGATGATTCCAAGGGCCAGCACAGACAGGGGCCCTCATAGAACACTATTATTGTTATTATTATTAGTTAGTTAATGTAATTAAAATTATATTTTTATCTATTAAAAAGTTATACAATTATAGCCTTTATATTTCACCCCTCTCTCTGTTCACTGCATGGTTCAGTCTTGCTTACTTTCCAGCAGGTGCGCAACAAGCACCCTGTCACACCCTGTGTGGTTGTTCACACTGGCAGCGTGGGTCATACAGCTTTTGGTGTTTTTCAGTCTCCACAATAGGTTTTGTGTCATCAATCCTTGACGAGTGGTCCGAAATGGGGAGTGTTTTTACCTGTTGCGCATCACGCATTGCGTGTTTGTGTGTGTGTGTGTGTGTGTGTGTGTGTGTGTGAGAGAGAGAGAGAAAGAGAGTCTACTATCCATCACCTGAATTAAGTTAACTTTTAATAAAGCCTTTGTAAGGTTTCTGGTGTGACTAGTGTATTTCCTTGTATACAACTATACACACTAGTCCTAGCGGTGCCCCTCCCCAGAGGTAATTAAACTCATAGGTAAATATGCCAGTTGAATTACATGTGTTGCCTATATTACTACCACCCAGAACTAAATGTTTTCTACTGCAATGTATTAATTAAATTCCATGTGTTTGTGTCTCAGTGGGAATTTTTCCATGTTTGTGTTATTTTTTTTAAACTGAAGCAAGACGTGGTGTGGGTTTCAAGGCACACGGAGAGTGGTCCAGTCAGGTCAAGTGTTCTCAGCCCTTGCTAGTTATTGTATTGGGACATAAATGTTTGGTGTGCAGCATGTAATTCAGTACCTGACCAGCAGAGGCATGTGTATCCTTTGACTCCCTCTAGACATGTGGCACCATGCTGGCAGGGATCAGAGGCACACTCAAGGATGTCCACTTCACAGTGGTCACCATGGAATCCTGTATCACTGCAGTCACATTCATAGCTGTAACAAACAAGTGGGTTTTTATCAAAATCAGTCATCAAAATTCAAACAATGCATGTACAAAAATATCAATGGTGACGAAGTTCCCCTCAGCCTAAAAATGTATTTCATGTGAATCAGGTGGCCACCACCATCGCTCAGTGGAGAGGGTAGAAGGGGCCTTGAAGTTCTCACATTCTCTTTCTCTCTAATATTTTTGAAATCCTACCTGCAGCCTTAATGGAGCACATATGGGTAGTATAATATGCCCATAAACAAGAGACTAAATACAAGAGTTGAAAAACTATGTACGAGAGACAAGTGTGCAGAGTTGCAGTAGTTGTTTGCATTTACAAGAAAATGTAATGAGGTAGGTAGGAATAGGACATACAGTACATAATATATGAATATGAGATGCTTAGGTTTGTGAGAGTTCACCTTTTGACAGAGGTGAGGAGTTATACAATGTTATTGCTGTAGGCAGGATAGAATTTCTGTATCTGTCCTTGCGGCAGCGGAGCTGAACCAGTCTGTTGGAGAAAGTGCTCTATTGTCTGTCCACTAGGTAGTGGAGAGGGTACTCGTGATTGTCAATGATGGATAGCAGTTTGTCCAGTGCCCTCCTCTCCACCACCACATCAAAAGAGTCTGGTTTGCAGTAAGTTAGACATACTTGTGAGTATCACAAGCAATAAGACTGACTACAATAACATGGTAAATTTTATATTTCAGCTTCTGAAACTAAGAGTCTCTACACTAGAGGAACTCTTCGCAGAAGACCTCAGAAGACCCTGTCCTCTGGTGGTAGGATAAGAAGGACACTTTACCTCTTCTCTCAAAGCTCTCCACCACCCACTTCTGTGTTCAGGCTTCCTTTACACATTTTCAACTGGGGTGTTGATTTATTATAACTCCTCTGTGCATTGTCCAATCAGTATCAAAATTCTGTCACATGTTCACAGTCCTTCCCTGATCAGATCCCTATGTCAATATTGACCCATCATCACAGCGCCACCTAATAGCGACAGGAAGTGACATGTTTTACACTTTGAAGCACTGCTCCTGGCTGGTTTACAATATATAGCTCAAATGAGCTCAGACAAGTCATAAGACCATGGTCAGAATTGTGACATTTCAGAATCAGAATTCTTTTAATTGCCAAGTATATTTACACATACAGGAAATTGCCTTGGTATGGTTGGTGCATTGGACATAAAAACAACAATCGGACATAAAACAAAAATATATACAGTAAGAACAATAAGTTATGGGCACGTGCGGTGCTAAGGTGCAGTGATTGGTTTCGGGATAGTGCCAATAATATATAAATTATGTGCAGGGGGGGCCAGAGTCAGTGTGATGCAGGGGGCTTGTTTGTGAGCCCCACTGCCATGGGGAAAAAACTGTTCAGATGGCGTGAGGTTTTGATGGCCCGGAACCTTTTTCCGGATGGGAGTCTCTGAAATAGGTGGTGACCGGGATGGGAAGGATCAGCAATGATCTTGCCTGCTCTCTTACTGGTCCTGGGGTGGAGCAGGTCTAGGAGAGCCGGCAGGTCGCAGCCGATGACCTTCTCAGCTGACCGAATGATCCGCTGCAGTCTGCCCTTGTCCTTGGCAGTGGAGGCAGCGAACCAGACGGTAATTGATGAGGTGAGGATGGACTCAATGATGGCCGTGTAGAACTCGACCATCACTTTCTGCGGCATGTTGAATTTCTTCAGTTGCCGCAGGAAGAAGATCCTCTGCTGGGCCTTCTTGATGGTGGAGGTGATGTTCTCCGCCCACCTCAGGTCCTGTGCAATTATAGTCTCCAGGAATCTGAAAGACTCCACTGGAGGTGCAGTTGTTGGTGTAGAGGGAGAAGAGTAGAGGGGAGAGCACACAACCTTGTGGGGCTCCAGTGCTGATGGTCCGGTCGTTTGATACTGTCGTTTGGCCTCCTTATTCTCCTTGCCAAACGAGTATTTAGCCAGTCTGAACCTATCCTTGTCCCCACTCTTGAAGGCCACCTCTTTCTCCAAACAAAGCTGTTTGAGTTTTGCTGTGAACCAGGGCTTGTCGTTGTTGTAACTCACCCTGGTGCGTGTTGGAATACATCTGTCCTCACAGAAGCTGATGTATGACGTCACAGCCTCTGTATATTCGTCCAGGCTGTTGGAAGCAGTTCTAAAAATGTCCCAGTCTGTGTTGTCCAGGCAGTCACGCAGCTCCTCCACAGCTTCTCTGCTGCTCCAGTTCTTAGATCTCAGCACAGCAGGTTTAGAAAGTTTGAGTTTCTGTCTGTAAGCCGGGATCAGATGAATAAGAGCGTGGTCGGATAGACCCAGAGCAGCGCGGGAAACTGCATGATAAGCCCTGCTGATGGTACTGTAGCAGTGGTCCAGAGTATTCTCCCCCCTGGTCGGGCATTTGACTAACTGTTTGTATTTGGGGAGTTCGTGAGATAAGTTGCCCTTATTAAAGTCCCCAATGACAATAACAGGGGAATACGTGTTCTCTCTCCTTCTCTCCACTCCTAGTATCTGATCAGCGAGTTGACATTGAGCCTCGCGCACATCAGCTTGCGGTGGGATGTAAACTCCTGCCAGGATAAAAGAAGTGAATTCGTGGGGAGAGTAAAGCGGTCTGCAGGTGATGAAAAAAGATTCCAGGTCAGGAGAACAGGATTGTAAAATCCTTTCCTCAAACTGTGTAAACATTGGGGTGCGGCGAAGGTTGATATTTCGCCAACGGAAAGAAAGTCATTATAACCCATTTGCATTGTCCAATCAGCACCAAAATACTGTGACATGATCAGAGTCCCAGCCTGAACAGCTCCATACGTCAATATTAACTCAGGGTCATAACACCACCTACTGATTTGGCATGAAACAGGATTTTTTTTTTACTCCACTGTACATTGTCCAATCAGCGCAAAAACTTCTGTCACCTGATCAGAGTCCCGGCATGAACAGCTCCATATGTCAATATTGACTCAGGGTCATAGCGCCACCTGCTGATTCACTGTTAAACAGGACGTTTTTGTAACTCCACTGAGAATTTTCCAATCAGCACTACAATTCTGTCAGATGATCAGAGCCCCTGCCTAGACAAATCTATTAGTCTGTATGTAGTTATAGTGATGGTGCCAACTATTGACAACAGGAAGTAAGCCTCGTTTTACAACTTTAATCGATTTACATTATATTTATATATGTGTGATCTGCACTTGATGTGACGTGGAAACCCTAACCCTTAATGCGTAGTGGGCGTGGTCCAGTGCCACATGAACGACGCAGGAAGTTAAGGGTTTATTCTTCCGGCGGTGCACAAAACGCACGCAACACACATCCTTTTTTGGCCCGGTCCACGACCGCCCTCCCAGGCGACCGCATCAGGTCCCGCTCAGTGCTGCTTTGTGGAGCCCTAGTTAGGTCCTGAACACGACAGTGCAAGGACCTATTGGTTTTGCTAGAATTCTTCTTCTGACGAAAGAAATGCCTTTTTGGGGCCTTAACATACTCGAAAAATAACCAAATTTTGTGGGCGCATCAGATTTGGTTAAAAGTATAATGTTTTATACTTTGACATTCTACGCCTAGCTTTTTCATTTGATTCATTTCAAAATAGGTCAGGGAAGCCTTGACACATTGGTGAAGTGATATTTTGAAAATTATGCCTCTACGTTGGATGATGATGGCGTGCACTTCGATGGAACGCCAACAAACAGGAAGGGGTTTGAAACAACACTGCACCTGCACATCAGGTCCGGGGGACTGGTACCGGCTGGGTGGGGCTGAGAGACGAGTGCAAACCCATATGACTCATACGGGGAGGAAGTACGAAACGAGATGTTTCGAAAACATATTTCTTAGAATGGACTGAGTGAAAAGGTCCGCGGAGTGACTGTTTTCATACTTTATGGGTCCATACTGACCCCCTTCAAGTAATTACGGATAGTAAAACCCCAGAAAATCTATTTTAAACAATATGGGCCCTTTAAAGTGTTACAAGATACAAGGGATGGGGTGGGGCTTGCAGGTTTGCGTGTGTATGTTGGGGGGCCTGGGGGGCGCCAATCTGAAATCTCGCCTAGGGCTCCAACATTGCCAGGGCGGGTCCTGTGTTTATCCTTCCTGCGGTGTGCAAAACGCATGCAACGCAGAGCCGTTTCGGGCGGTCCCCGAGCACCCTCCCCAGTGGCCGCAACAGGTCTTGATTTCGCAAGTGCTCGGTCCCGCACAGTGCTGCTCGCAGCCCTAGTTTGTGTTTGAAATTGTGCTTTGTTACAGTTTTACAGTAAAAGGTTCTTCATTAAACAAACAAGAAAATTTACGCCTTGGAAGACTTCACACTGTTAGCTAACTGTCAAGCTTTAAAGATGAGCAACTCATTGCAAGGACAGTATAGTATCAGTATCGTTGAAATCCTAACAATACCCATCTCTAATTAAAAGAAAGTGTTTATCCTTTCAAAAGAAGATACTGTGTAGGTGTTGATAATGCTGTATGGTTTAGTATATCTAGGATGGCTCCACTTAATCTCCCAGATGACCCCGACCTCATCTCTCTGGCCGTTAAGTTCAACAAGAGACTGGCTCACAGGAGGTCACCCTGCGTCTTCAGGAGTTTCCACCTGTACACAGAATGTATGCACAGGCTCCCGTTGGTGTCTCCCCGGCAACTGGGTAGTCCCCAGCACCAAGGAGGAGCTGATGCAGCTGAGACAAACCAGAGGAGCGTCAGCGACGGATGAGAGAGGGGCGATGCATCTGCTACGGTCAGATTGGTCACTTCCAAGGTCAGGGCCCTGTAAAAGGCCGTGCTCACTTGTAGAATGGAGGGTGTTGGTGAGCCAAACAGTTGTGGACCTCCTGACTCACACCATGATCACCATTCCTACCCACAATCTCAAACTCTTTGTGTTCATTAATTCTGCTGCTGACTTTAATTTCATTGGCAGGGGTCTCGCGACTTAAACAAACTTGGATGACACCACTGTAGCAGTATGGAGGCATTTTATGTTTTTTTTAGTGGCCACCATTTACTTCAGTTGTATTGGATTTGGTTGCAACGCTGTTTACCCCTGAAACTCCAAAAGTGTTTCATGGAATCAAACACTTCACCCAGCCCTCCATAGGCATGAGTGCATTTTCATTTTTGGGTGAACTATCTCTTTAACAACTTCATGATTTTGTACCTTGGCGATCTATCGATTTTTTTCTTAAATCTGAGCAGAAGTACAATGAGCATATCAACAAGGTCCTCCAAAGCAGACTCGGGCACCGGGTCGGGTACCCGCCGGGTACCTGCCGGGTAACCCGCAATAACTATGTGTAACGGGTACAAAATATTTTTATGTAAATTCATGGGTACAAGGGTAAAACTAATGCAGGCGGATAGCGGGTGAGAACAAAAATATGTGGTTGCTGTTATTTTTTAAATTGATATCGGTGCTGAAAAGTCTTATAAGCCACTGGAAAAATGTTTTATTGTGAAAGCCTGTGACACAGCTTGACCCACACACATAGACTTTATTTTGACGTCACTGATGCAACAGTGGTGTGGGCTTGCTGCTAGCTAGTAGATCAGAATGATGACATAAAGACAAAAATTGTCAGTGGTGAATATCAAATGTGGACAACACATCGTCGAGAGCCAAGTCGGACGTTTGGGACAAATTTGGTATCATCAAAGACCACGGGCCCGAGCGTACCACAAACGGAGAAGAGACCCCGTCCCCTATCAACAGGTGAGGACTTAGCTGACGTGGAGGACTCTAGCGATGAAAGTTTGCTGCCGCCGGATGAGGTGGCATCCTACATGGAATTCAAAACACCCAAGGAGGATCCTTTCAATGTTTTGTGTTGGTGGAAGGAGCACTCTACAATGTTTCCTAACCTGGCAGTGCTCGCATCGAATGTGCTCACCATCCCGGCTTCGAGCGCAGCCAGCGAAAGAGACTTTTTGTGATTCAAGAACGTAGAACCCAGCTTAAACCAGGGACTGTTAACGATATTCTATTTCTGCACAGCAACCTCATTCTCAAGAGTAATGACACGTCAGCATGAGAATAGTGAAGAGCAGCAAAGTTGTTTATTGATTCTGCCACATTAGCTGCTGTTAATTATAATCTGAAATTCTTGTTTCTACATTTTTAAATGTCGCAAGTAAAAATAAAGCGCTTTGAAGTGAGTGACTGTTTAGCCTCTGTGTTTAATCACAGGTGAGTCGCGGATCTAATACTGATGAGTCTGGGCGGGTCCGGATTTGAGTTATAGGCAACTACCGGTAACGGGTCGGTTCTGGTACTGAGTTGTGCAGGTGCGGATGGGTGCGGGTTTGCAAAACTGGACCTATGCAGGACTGTGCTCCAAAGACTTCAGGATAATAATATTGTTAAATCTGAAAAGTTTTGTGGCCCTAAAGTTTCCTTGCTAGGATTGAATGTGGCAGAGGGCAGCATGCAGAATGAGCCTGAAAATATCAGGGCAGCATCTGAGTGGCCTACTCCAAGCTCACATAAACCTTTGCAGAAATTCTTGGGCTTCATAAATTTCTAGAGACACTTAAGAAATTATAGCACCATTTCTTGCTCTCATTTCTCAAGGGACCTGTTTCAGCTGGACCAGCACTGCTTATGTGGAGTTCAGGGATATTAAACAATGTTACTGCTCTGCTCCGCTCCTCACCTTTTTTGACTCCAAACTCCAGTTTGTTGTCAAGGTCGACGTTTCTGATGTGGTTCTGTGGGCAGTTCTCTCGCAACGCACCTCCAAGGATAGTAAGCTTTACCTATGGGAATTATTTTCCAGGAAGCTTTCCTCGGCTGAGAGGAAGTATGATGTTGAGAACTGTGAGCTCCTGGCAATCAAGATGGCTTTGAAGGAGTGGCGACATTGGCTGGTAGGCAGGGAGCAGCCGTATCTGGTCTGGACTAACCATAAGAACCTGGAATACATACGTACTGCCAAAAGACTCAAGTGGGCACTGTTTTAGACCCATTTTAACTTCTACCTCTCATATTGCCCAGGCTCCAGGAATGTTAATATGCCCAGAATAAGTTCTTATGGTGCCCTTCAGCCAGCCTCCTGCATCCAATGCCCGTAACCCTGGCGTTGGTCCAATGTCTCTGTGGATTTACTCACCAGACTAGATAAAATGTATCCCTCTGCCAAAGCTGCCAAGTACAGGTCACTTATTTTACATCAACTTTTATAAACTATTGATTCCAACAAAGATTTTACCAATCTGTTTGCTATGGTTGTTCCAGGAAGAGACATTTTCTTGAATGTATCACACCAAACATCTTCTATGGTGTGTCACCAGATTGCTTTGGAATGAGCCCATACTCGTGGGTTAGAGGAAAAGTCATGTCTGTTAATAGTTGACCAATATAAAAGAACATCCATGGTGTAAAAGGACATACTAATTACTGCTTAATTTTTATCCAGCTCAGATTTGTGTCTCGATTGTTAAAACAGTTTTGACATTTTAAAAGATAGATGGTAAATATAATATATGGGGTTAGGGTCTTATTTCTTATGTTCACACTTTCTTAATACCGATCCTTGGTCTCTTTTTGTTCCATGTCTAAGTCTTTGAATAGTATATCATATTCCCTGAACAAGTGTGGGGGTATTCCTACAGGCAACATCATGGAAAAAAAATCTAATGGTGAAGAAATGACCATTTCAATACGTTGATTTTTCCCAATAAAAATTAAAAAAATTCTCATTTGTCTGAATAAAATTTTGTCTTCAGGAGGAGAAGTTCAATATTTTGAAGCATTTAGTTATGTTACTTTTGTCCTTTTTCACGTTTTATTTTGAAACACATCTGGCTTTGTTTCAGGTCACTTTACTTCTAATGCTCATGTGTTTCCCACTCACATGATTACGTCCACCTGCCCTAATTTGTCACACCTGCATTTCATTGTCTACCCTCTTTTTTAGTATTTAGTCTCTGTGTTTTCCTCCTGTTTCTGCCAGTACAGCAGGTGACCTTGAGTACAGCATTCCAGCATTTAGTTTGCCGTGGAAGATTTGAAAAAAAACACTTTGTTCCGAAAGTCAATGTGATCGCGGAACGCTAGAGAGCACAGAGACCTGACAAGACTATTAATCAGTTTCTTGCTTGAACTAGCTGCACTGTGAATTTGGCGTCATGGGGGTGCAAATGCTTTGGGATAAACTGATAGAGCGTGTTGCCACCACGCGCATACGAGACAGACTCTTGTTAGAACCGGCTAAAGCTACTACACTGGCTTTAAAGATCGAGGCTGGACTACGGAATCCTGATGTTCTCTCTGATGCTACTACTGTTGTTTCTGCATCGGTGAGAGCCATAGACAAGCAGCAGAGGAGGAACAAGCCATACTGCTCCTGTGGTGTCATCCAAGTGTCCACAAGCCCCGACATTGATATTCAACTCAAAACAAGGTCATTTACACTGTGTTTTAAAGCCTAAATATCTGCTGATATCTTCCAACAAGGTGCATTCAGGGACCATCAGAAATGTTAACATCTGCTAGCTTAGCCACTTCTGGTGGACTTTTAGCTGTAAAACACAATAGGAATTACCTCGTTTCAAGTCAAATATGAATGTCGGGGCTTGCAGATACTTGGATGACACCACAGGAGCAGTATGGAGGCACGTTATGTTTTTTTCTGTTGTTGTGTTACGTCTGAAGATAAGCCCCTAATATCTTCCGTTGTATTGGATACAGCTGCTAACTGGCTGCTACACTGTTTACCCCTGAAACTCCAGCAGTGTTTTGTGGACTCAAACACTAGATAATGAGTGAATTATCATTTTTGGGTGAAGTATTCTTTTAAGGGTGACACAGTGGTTACTACCAGCCCCACCGACCCTACCTCCTGTCTCTTTCCACGCAACCCTCCGTGAGGAGAAGTGCGGCTGTCCAGCTCCTTTTCTCGACTCCTCTTTCAACTCAACTCAACTCTCCGAGAGGAGCCCACCTCTCTGTCTACTCAACTTCAATGGAGGAGAGGTGCAGCTTTCCACTCACCGAGCGAGGGAAACCTCCTCCAAATCCAAGCTCTACCAACCCTCAAGCAGGCCTGACTGGAGCAGACTGCTAATTCTCCAAAAGGCAGCGATGCGAGGTCCTGCCTAACAACTCAGCACAAGAGCTGCATCGCACAGCAGAACCACAACCAGCAAGACGACTTCACTGGACTTCGAACAGCACAGCGACCTTTTTTTCACTTTCCATGGACGGGTAACACAACTGGGCTTAATAATTATACTAGGCTAAGCAAAGACTGTTTATTCGATTCCGTGTGATATTTATAAGTTTGATTTGTGTTGCTGTGATATTTTGGTTACAAGTTATTTGAAAGTTAATGTTAGTTATGCTCTTCAGTCTTTCCTTGCATGCATCTAGTAACTTTCTCTAATTTGGGACCAACACACACACCCGCATATCTCTTCACCCATCTCTCTGACCCCCGCCACATGTCGTAAACATACTAGGGGGGGGTGGTTTATATGTATACACACACGCATACTCACATACACATATTTATATAATAAGTACATCTTTAGTAATTTGTGTTTTTATACTTTATTATCTTCATAATAAATGATTTTCTTTCACAAATGTTGTATTAATGAATGTTGCATAAGTGTGAATTTTGCCAACCTCTACACTGTCAAGAACTCTATATCCTTCAACTTAGCTAACTATCTATATGGTAATTTTGGTTATAGTTATTAATTTAATTGTTAATCAGAGTTCCAAATTTGTAGTTAGTTCTTTCATGAGACTTAATCAATAAATTGGCTATCTTTTCCCTTCCTTTGAAGGGTGGTGCCCCGAGGTAACTGTAATCAATTAAAGTTATTATTTGATATTAATATTTTTAATATTAATATTCAATATTTTATTTTGATAACCAAATTTATTGAATGCCGAAAGGCACACCATTTAATGTTATCACATTTAATGCATTATTGCATAACAGCAATGTGTACCTACAGTACCAGGCACTATACTACAGGCTGCATCAGAGACTCAGGTGCTGGAGATTGGATGTGCAAAATGCTTTATGCACAAAATACAACTTAAACCAGATGCTGTGCCAGTCCAACAGAAACTGAGGGGGTTTCCATTCTCTGTGATGTAGGCTGTGACTGATGAGCCCAAAGACCTACGAGAAAAAGGCATCATAGAATGCATTGATGCATCCCCATGGTTCTCCCCCATTGTTGTGACTCAGACAAAGGATAGAGGAAAGACTTGCATGTGTGTCGACCTCAGGGAGCCAAACAAGTAAATTGTCATTTACTGTCATCCTTTTCCACACATGGACGAGCTGTTCACTAACTTGCGAGGGGCTACTGTCTTTTCTACCATCGACCTTGCCATTTGTTCCATTTGGAACATTTGTTCCATTTGGCCTCGCTTCCATTTGGCAATTTGGCCTCGCTTCAGCTCCATCAGCCTTTCAAAAAATTATGTCAACCATACTGGCAGGTCTACCAGGAGTACAGGCTTAGCTTGATGATGTGATATGCTATGGTGACAACAAGCAGTGTCATGATGCTAAGCCAAACTGAAAAAGTAAAAGTGTACTTCACCTTGTCCAAGATCGGGTTAGTGAAGTAGCCGATGCACCTGCCCCACATGACACATCCCCCCTACATTCCTTTCTGGGACTTGCATTATGGTACAGTATGTTCATTCCAAACTTTGCCACTGTTGTTGAACCGCTATGTGCAATACTCAAAGAATCTACTGACCTGAAGTTTGCTGAGATTAAGAGACTGATAGCTGAGAGCCCTGCTTTAGCGCTGTATGACCCTGAGTTACCTACTTATGTGACTACTGATGCCTCTGACTATGGACTAGGGGCTGTACTTAGTCCAAGTACAGGCTTATCTGCATGAAGCAGCACATCTGCATGTTGGAAATTTCATTGGCTATACGTTTCGCCAGTAATCAGAACAATCGGTTGCAATCGGCAAGTCTCCTTGGCTATTGTAGGCTGTGGACAGGACATGCCCGCTCCTATTTGGTCAAGTGAGCTGTCAATCCAAAGTTCAGAGTGCAGCCTCCATTTTGATATCAAGATATCGGCTATGTTTACATGCTAACGGGAGTTACGAGGGAAAATACATCAAAGGTTACACATAGCTGCCGGCTAGTTTGAAATGATGCAACAGCAGTCTGTGGGTATTTATTGATGTAATAATGTGTTTTGGACTAAACGTGTTACTGGATTGGATCGTCTGGACCTTTGGCAATGTATCAAGACCGTTTTTGTTGGAATGTTATCGATCTGTGGATTACGATGAGGCTTCTTAGGTAAGTGACCTCGATTTTGTTATTGTTTTTTTTTTGTTGGTGGTCTGACAGAGGCGTTGATTGTACCTGCTGTGGTGATCGTATCTTGAAATGGTTTGCATCAATCGAATCACAAGAATCTTAGCTTTCCAAAGATATGTCGCATCAGTACCTAGCTCTACGAAGCCGTCGGATCGTTAAGTGGTTAATGTAGACAGAGGGCGCTGTAAGCAAGTGGTGTTACGTGCAAGGTAGCCCGTCTCTCCGGCTAGTACTTTACTTTTTTACGAGTGCAATATACCACATACTGGCAGT
The DNA here is from genome assembly GCF_022539355.2 of Hippoglossus stenolepis. Taxonomy (NCBI): domain Eukaryota; kingdom Metazoa; phylum Chordata; class Actinopteri; order Pleuronectiformes; family Pleuronectidae; genus Hippoglossus; species Hippoglossus stenolepis. The sequence goes on from NC_061500.1 coordinate 20,649,072, forward strand.
ATTTTGGCAATATGATTATTTAGGAGCTAGCTTATAATTTGATTATAACAATTGTAAAGTATATGGTGTCTCGATGCATTATCTTTTATTTTGCTTGAATACTTTGAACATTGATACACCTATCCATTTATTTTCAACTTGTTCTTTCCTCATACATGTTGTAAATATTATTTTGTTGTGGTGCTCTGCTAAACTCGGCACCTATTGCACCTCTCTCCATCCTGGGAGGTGGATCCCTCACGTGCGGCTCCATCTGTGGTTTCTACATTGTCTTTCTTTGTTTAAAGGTTTTTATTGGTAGTTTTTTCTTAGTCTTGCAGAGGGTTAAGGGCACAGGATTGTGCACCTTGTTAGGCCCTATGAAGCAAATTGCGATTAGTGAAAGTGAGCAATACAAATATATTTTGACTGATTGAATGATTATACATAACATTTAGAAATAATTATATAATCTGTGACCAGAATATAGGTTAAATTCTATTGGTTATGAATCCCTGCATGATGCCTTTATTGGGGGGAGGCTATCAATTACGTTCTTAACTTCTTTTGAAGTCTTTAATGTGTGTCCGTAATACTTCCGATCTCTTTTTACACTTCTCCATGTCTTTTTCTGTCTGTGCATATACATTCTCCCATGTCAGATATGCATTGTTCTACTTCTACCAGCCTTGTTTTTATTTTTCCACTCTGAGCTCTTTCATTTTCTGCTTAATTGTGACCACATCCATCGCCACAAACTGCAGAGTAGCACTTATTATCTGTATCCCTTAAACACACTCTTGTCATCATCAAGTGTATGTTTCTAAATTTATGTTAATATTTGATAGATGAAGGGAGCTCTCCTAGTAGGCATCTTTCTTGGTGGTCCCACAGGACTCCAGTAATTTTCTTTAACAGTGTAAGGGGCACACTTGATATCAGTGAGAGACTTAAAAAAATTAATCCGGGACAATTACAACATATTCCTTGTCATTTTTTGTGCCCCTCCATCTGGTGGCACCCTGTGTGAATCCCAGTCGGTAGAAGGTCTGTGTCACTAAGCTATATAGGATTACCAAAACTGAAATTTACTAAGCATCTATCTAATCACAATTTTCACAATCATAGTGTTTAGTGTGACAGTAAACTCAACTTGAGGATTGACCTACCTGTTCACCATGTCATGACAGACAGCTCCATTCTGACAGGGATCACTGGCACACTCATCCACATCAACCTCACAGTCGATGCCGTCAAACCCAGGCAGACATTCACATGAGTACATGCCGATCAGGTCATGGCAGGTGGCTCCATTGCGGCAGGGACTGGACTCACACTCGTCTATTTCAATGTCACAGTTGACTCCTGGTGGAAGGAAAGTCAAGATGAGAAGAAAGCACTGAGACAAAATGATGATGATGATGATGATGATGATGATGAAAAGCAATTAATATCTTACCACTTATAAATAAATAAAAATGAACAAACCAACCATATTGAACTGCCAATATGAAAAAGTAATAAATGTCAGTAATATGGCATTATATATATGCATTCTCCAAACTAAGTGAGTTTTGAATGTCAGGGCAATGTAGTATTGCTCTAACCCCACCACTCATAGACACAAAACACAAAGCTCCTCTGACAAAGAGCAGACTCATTGAGAAAGAATGCAGTGTAAAAAAGGCAAAATATTGTTTTATCACTTTATCTTAGCTGCAGTCAAGATGTCTGACTAAAAACATCTTACTGTGCACCTAAAGTACTGATGATAAAGAACAAAAAGTAGAAGAAACTTCCAGAGAAAGCTACACACACATGGCTTTCACCACATCCCACACCTCCACCACACACTGACAACTGACTGGATATTTCATAAATTTTGTTATTCTTTTGAGTCCATTAAAAAAATGTTGCTTAACCCAAGATTACCATATAGACTTTAATTGTTGTTACCTAAAACGAGCTGGTCATAACTGGATCAACATACACATGTGAATCAAGCTTTTTCGCACATGAACTCTCGATGCTTCCTGACCGACAGTACTCCTTACCTGTCTTCGAATTGCATTGACATCTTACGAGCCAAAAGTCACTGCTCTCGTTCAGAACAAAAAATGTCACTTTTCCCACTTAGAAAGTCAGCATTGTAACTGTAGCCTATATATGAACATAATGTGTGATCGCTAACAAAGGCTTATCACACATGTGATGATTTAAAAACAAACATATTTCTGTTCCTTCAATAGGAGACATATGCATGTGTGTTAATTACTGTTAGCACTTGTTATGGGTTTGTGCACTAATAGCTTTGATAGCATTGATAGTTCTTTTTTATTCTGTTAAATGCACTTTGTGAGGTGACTGGGTCAGATGTGAGCAAAAATCCTATTGCTGCTATCTCAAGTTCTGTTAAATTACAGCTCTTTTGTTTTATGCACTTTTTTATGTGCCTGTGTCAGATGCGACCAAATTTAAAAGGTAAACAATTAATTAACATTGCATTTTTTTATTACATTCATTTGTGTTGGTTTAAAATTTGACCTGCGGCTTATTGGCCACCGAAAACGTGGCCCAGCTAAATATTAGGTTTTGAAATCTGGCCCAATTGAATTTATAATTTAATAGCCTTGACATATGGTGTAAGCATGTGTGTAAGTAAAAGTTAAAAAACACTTTCGTACCTTTATTACACTTTCGTACCCTTTCTAATTTGTGTCTCATTTTTCATATGTGTTGAATGTTTGCTCATACACTCACACACACAGGTATTTCCTTTTGTTTGCGATTTTTCTTTTTTCTTTTTGTGATTTGTTCATTCTTACCAGCGATATTGTCGAACCTGCCTGCCTACCAACCAAAGAAATCTTTATATATTTTTTACAATTATTTGACAATTAAGATCTCTTCCAGAACTGGGATGGTCAGTCTATCTGTAAGAAAAGCAAGTTAGATTGACCATGTGTGTATGCACATGTATATGCATACACACAATAATTGTCCCGCCAAAGTTTCATTATGACACAATAGGTTTTACACATCAAAGATCATGCATGTGTTGTGTCTTATGTTGTGCATGGTGGTGTGTATGATGTACCTGCAAAGCCTGCCAGACAATCACATTTATAGTGGTCCTTCTCATTGATACAGGTGGCATTGTTCTCACAGGGTCGTGAAGCACACTCGTTGATGTCTATTTCACACTTGTAGCCCTGAAAACCAGGCACGCAGAAGCAGTGGAACTCTGCCACCCCGTCTATACAAATAGCTCCATTCTGACAAGGCTCTGATAGACACTCATTCACATCTTCCTCGCAAGTCTTCCCCTTGAACCCTGTTGCACAATGGCATTCGAAGCCTTCTGCTTGTAACACACAAGTCCCATTGTTCCTGCAGGGTTCATCGATGCAGTCAGTTACACGTGTTTTGCAGACCTGTCCTCCCAACCCAGCAGGACATCTGCAGAAGTAACCGTTCAACTGGTCTATACACATTGAACGGGGTTCAGAGCAGGGATTGCTCTGACACTCGTCCACCTCCTCTGTGCAGTTATCACCCGTAAGTCCTTCTGGGCAGATGCAATGGTACTCTCTGGTCCCAGGGGTGCTGGAACAGACTTCACATGGTGCGAAGGAGCAGGCATCATAGAATTCATCACAGGTTTTGCCCATGTATTGGACCCCTTCTTTGGCACAGATACAGGCGTAGTCATCCATGGTGTCCACACAGGTAGCTCCATTCTGGCAGGGTGCAGACAAACATTTGTCTGACGTGGCTGTGCAGAGGATTCCTGAAACAGAAAGTAAATGTATTGCGAAGGTCAATGAATTAATTTTAAGAACATTTTCTATAAAGAAGTCATAATTATAATAGCATTTAGAAAATATATGGGCCGCAGCATAATTTTAGAAAACAATGGATATTTTTTCAAAATTTTGCTTTTTTTGTGTGACTCACTCAGTACTTTTATCCTGTATATAAATCAATTAGAGAAAACCCATATTTTGTTGAAAAGCTCACCACCCATGCACACTAAGACAAAATGCTTTGATGAAGGATAGATCACTTTATTTTAAGAAGATACAAATTCTAAATTTAGGAACAACTGGTCTCGGAAAGTAGGAAGCTACCCAAAAACAATGATAACCATTGTGAGAAGTGCATAAATGGCCCATTGTTGTTTTTCTTAATATGCAGTATCAAGAGTATCATGATAAAAATCATGTCAAACTGAAATATGTGGTACTATTTGAGATCAATATTTTGACATACAGACAAGTTTAGTGTACCTAACTGTTGACATGTGTATATCTATATATATATTGTTGAGAACTTTATTAAGAACACTTGTGCACCTTCTCATGCCTGTGCTTATTAATTTCAGTGGTAGCAGGGAAACGATAAAGTCCTGTAGATAAGGGTTATGAGCTTTGTCAGTTAATGTTCACATCAAACATCAGAATGAATAAAAATTGCTGTGAGGTCAAGCAGGGCAAGCAGTGTTAGAACTGGGCCTGTACTACAAAGCAAGTTCAACACACCTTATCTCACTTCACTGAACCTAACATTGGCCATCCTGATAACCTATTCTAGGAAGCTGGTTGTCAACTGGCTCAGTTAACTCTGTCTGAGTCATAAATAAAGTTCAAATATGACATGAAAACAAACTGTGATATAGCACGAACATCCTTATAGGTTTAAAGAGGTTAGAGTGGTTTGTTGGTGGTTTGATTCTCACTGGGCATAACCTTGAAATCCAAAATGCCCCTGACATCTGTGCTTTTAGTACGTATAAGTGACAGAAAGAGTAAGGATTCATGTGAAAAAGGATTGATAAGTAAGCTTCAGGTCACTTGCTCTTGTTTAACTACAAAGTTAAATGTATTTAACCGTAAATGTACCTCATCAATAATAATTATTATAATGAAAATAATTCATTAAGTTAGATTATCAACTCATAGTTCAGTAGTAAAGGCAATTAGTGACACAGCAGCCACCAAAAAACAATCAGTTCTTTTTTTAAGTGATTACACTGTGAGCCAGTACTTGGACCAAAGTAGTATTAACTTCTATTCTGTGATTTGACATAAAAAATAAAAAAAACTGCTGCTGGTCTGTCTGTCCATCCAACTGCAGGCCATATTGTTGTGACATTTGTTGTGGATTTTGATTAACTTGGAAGGAAGAAACAGTTGTGTTTTTCCATACCATGAAAATGTATTTCTTTGCTGTTATAAGGCAATAACAGATAAAATGCTGCTGTGCTGTGTTTAGGCTTCTGAATGTCTCAGACATGCCAAGAATTTGTCACATCTGTGGGCCTGTACTATGAAGTGAGTTCAACATACCCAGGAGATCTTTCAGTTATCTGGCTGAAATCAACGTAACAAACGCAGTCAGGCTACATGCACATAAAAGGGGCGGTGTTTACTGCGTATTACCAATCACCGACATGGACAAGTGAACTGACAGAAGAACTGTATATTTCACAACGAGAAGCAAACTATTATATGAGAAAAATACAAGAATTACAAACAGCTGCTAAATGCATGAAAGACAACTGGTTAAAAATCTCTGATTTTGTGAATGTGTTATTTACGGAGTCCCCTGGAGACATTTGGGAAAGAATATATTACGTGACCACAAAATAAAAACGCATGGGAACGAAATAAATATCTGTGGGACATGAGGTATGTGTCTGTTCTTTACTAACGGGACCTGGCGAACTGAAATGAAGAATCCTCTTGGATGAGACACTTTTCACTTAATCACATTAGCCCTTATAATGGGCTTTAGTTTGAAACACACTGTCTGCACTGACTCTGAGGACACACTGTGCGGCAAACATTTGCAATTACTAATTAATAAAAACATATGGACCCATTTTCGTGCACCATGGCGCACGGAACATGACTGTGCGCATTTAGAATAATGGTGGCCGGATGCGCCTGGCGCTTCTGGAAACAGGGAGATATTGTGATGTACTGGGTGTGTTAGCGGCGGGGGTGGACTTAACTGACCAGACATTGTGTGGTTATCCCACCGCTAACACACCCAGTACATAGATTTCAGTAACTCCCACATAGGAAACGTAGAGCGATGCAGACAGTCCGTGGTGAGCACAATGCTCCTACGTGTCATGTGTTCGGCTCCAGCAGTTGACAAAGGTTTATCATTCCTTTAGTTTATCATTCCTTCAAGACAATCTATATATTTCATAAGGATACACATAAACGTAAAAGGATTTTGTCGGTCTCTGAAGACCCTTGTCCTCAATCCAAACCGAGGTCCAGAGGATCCTTTTTTTTTTTGTTCCATGGGATCCTCTAAGAACGGTCATGTCATGTTTCAAAGGAATTGATTGGTCAGTGGGCAGTGCTTTTATACTGCTTGATCTCTTATCTCCAATTTAACCTGCTCCGGAGCAGGTTAGCCGTTATGGTGATTTATCCCGATAAGATGTGAACAAGCTTCGTAGGAGTGAAAATCCTGAAGTTACCTGAAGTAACCCTGATAACCGCAAATCCTGCTTGGTAGTACAGGCCCCAGCTCTAAAGTTTAGGTGATGTTTTATTTATTTCTATCATTCAGTATATGTCTTCCTATTTTAATCTGTATAATCAAACTCTGTCTCTTTTCAGATCCTCACTTCCTGTGGTTATAAGAGCCGGTGCCGGTGTCGGTAATACATTACTTCCTGCCTCTGTCTGCTGCAGCCGGCTGCTCCACCTCTCACATGAATAATGCGGAGGATTTGTTGCTGTTGTGCAGCTTAGTTTAATTTGGTGACAGTTACCTTTGCTGATTTTCTTTCAGTCTCAAGACTGATAAAATTATTATATAATTATTATTATAAATTTTCATGTGTAATCCCTTAGATCAGAGGTCTTCAACAGGCCTCCCCCCCCCCACCGCAGAGGTACTGCAAGGGGGTCGCGAAATTTTTGGTTGACTAGACAATTTGTAATTTTTTTTGAATTTGTAATTTTTTTTTCTAACCAATTTTTTTTTCACAAATTTAAATGTCTTTAAATACACATTAAAATGGTCAAGACTGCAGCCTGAGGCTGATATGACCCTCTGCCTGACAACCTCCATCCGTCCAATGTTAGATAAGTTGCGTGTTACTCATCAGTGTCAGACATCTCACTAATGTGGGAGTATGTGTGCCATCCACAGATGGCTTGAGGATTCACTGTCCCTCCTACATGTATGTTTAAAATAAAAACATGAATCTGTGAATTATTTTAATAGCTCAGTGTTGTATGCAAGATGTATGTTTATAAATGGCAGTGGCACGGCCACCCTGTACCTTGCACATGTTTAAAATAAAAACATGAATATATGAACCTGTGTATTATTTGAATAGCTTAGTATTGAATGCACAATAAGAGGGTAGCTATGTTTATACATGGCACTAGGCCCAGTTTAATATAAAACACAATTTTATACAATATATATAGTAGGGGGTCCCTGCTCCATCTCTCCATCAGTTTGGGGGTCCTTGGCCTGAAAAACGTTGAAAACCCCTGCCTTAGATAGATGGCAAAAGTCTAAATTTCCTATGAAGTTGTGAGAAAGAAGCAAAGAAACATTCTTTATGCAAGTCTCCAATGCAATGAATGCTTATTCCACTCAATGTAGAAATACCTCCATCCAGATTCGAGGGGGCAAATTTGATATTTTTTGCAATGGATAGTACTAGAGCTATGGGATTAAGATCAAAATTACATGTGTATATGTAATAGCTTTTTAGTCTTAAGTCATTTTCAGACATGTACTCTGGGGAATGTACTCAGAATTGGGTTCTCTGGGGGTTCTCTTTACACATGAACAACACAGCTGGAGATTTTCGGCTTAGATGCGTTTACAATAACACAGAAATCTCCAAAATGTTAAGGTGAGGGGTGGTGCAGCAGGCAGAGCCAGGACATAATGTATTAATGGTATCATGGTGAATCCTGGAGAGGATCTCCTGCTGTTTTCTCACATCAGTTCATTCAGACATTCTATGGACTTTTCACCAGGGGGCTGGCTGAAGAAACTCTGCACAAAGTCCAGAGCCTCCAATTGTCCAGACGTTCTCTGTAGTTCAGTGCATGTCTGAAAGCAGCTTTATTGAGGCCTAGTAGGAAGTACTAATAATATGGTTAAAAGTTATAAAAGTGAAAAGGTTATAAAGGTGAAAGTCTTAATTACAGGAGCCAAACACTCCATCGAGCATTTTGTCACCACAAAAAGGGAGTTTGAGTTTAAAAAAAATATTTTTGAGCCAAATAGCGATGCTCTGACCCGTAAAAAAGTATCGCCCACTGAACAATCAATTCCATTTGGCTTCACCGTTCTTAGAGGATCCTGTGGAGCAAAACCAGTGGTGGGAAGTAACGAAGTATAAATACTTCGAAGTATACTTCGTTACTGTACTTAAGTAGATTTTTCACATATCTGTACTTTACTTGAGTATTTATTTTCCTGACGACTTTTTACTTTTACTCGATACATTTGAACACAAATTTCTGTACTTTCTACTTCTTATATTATCAAAACTGGCTCGTTACTTGAGCAGCGGAGGTTGGCGCAACGCGCCTTTATGCACGGCGCACCTCTCTCTCGCTCACTCGCGTGCCCCCTGCCTTGGGAGATGCGCAGGCCCGGCGGCGTGTTTGCCGTCGGGGGAGCGAGACCCTAAGCATCCGGAGGTTGGTTGGGCTGCCTTGGTCGACCGGGGTCAAGCAGGCTGTACCGGTAATGATACCTCCACAGGTTCACCTTCAGAAACTTTGTTACGAGTTTAACTTCCTCTAGATAGTGATCGTCTTCTCGGCGCTCCGCCAGGGCCGTGACCGACTCCGGCGGGGCCGATCCGAGGACCTCACTAAACCATCCAATGGGTAGTAGCGATGTGTACAAAGGGCAGGGACTTAATCAACGTGAGCACATTCCCCATCCATTTATTCCCTTTAGAATTATCCAGGTGCTCATGCAGGAGCTCGGTTCAGTTCAGTCTTTATTATTCTGTCTGAAATTTGGCCTCCAGCAAAACTAGACTGTGTCCAGTGATTTTCTCTTCTCTGTACTAGCACTGTGCAGGTTGTTAACTAAAGAGAAACTATCCTATTTTGTGTGCCTAGAACTTGTTTCCTTTTGCTGAGTTATCATAAGGGGCATTGTGTGTCATTCCTGCTACTGATTAGAAAGTGAAAGGTCCATGTTTAGTGATATTTACAGAAATTTTTAGTGGTTATACTGTGGTCTATTAGTGTTCTTAGGCAGACACAAGAGGCACTTGTTTATTCTGTTGTGTTGGTTCTTTGTTGTCCCTAGAAGTTCAGATGCACTAGTCTGATACTATTTGAACCTCAGCATCTGGGGTTAAAAATTTGTAAAATTATTGAAATAAATCAGTTGAAATAAATCCTGACGAGAACAATTTTGGGTTGTTTTGTGTCTGTATAGACTATAAAAAGCACTTTGCATTTATAATTTTGGTACTTGTACTTTTACTTTTGATACTTAAGTACATTTCAACACCAGATACTTTTGATACTTAAGTACATTTAATATGAGCTACTTTAAGACTTTGACTCAAGTCATTTTCTTGACTTTTTCTTTTACCGGAGTAACTTTCAGGTAAGATATCTGTACTTTTACTCAAGTATGGCTTTCAAGTACTTTATACACCACTGTTGGGACATGGTATTTGTGAACCACAGTTCGGGCCTACATGTGTAGTCAAAAGCCTAAAGCCGCATGTCCTTTGTTCTGGAGAAAACCAGAGCCTCAAATCACCTTCATGGAGGAGAGTTGCAGCTTCCAGCTCATCTCACCAAGGAAACCTCCTCGCAATCCAAGCTCTACCAACCTTCAAGCAGCGACACGATGTCCTGCGGGAGAACTTCAAACAGCAACTGAGCCCAACAGAACCACGAAGGCAGGAGCCACAAACCAGCAAGACGACTTCACAGAACTTCGAACAGCACAGCAACTCTTTTTTCCCTTTCCATGGACGGGTAACACAACTGGGCTTAATAATTATACTAGGCTAAGCAAAGACTGTTTATTCGATTCTGTGTGATGTTATAAGTTTGATTTGTGTTGTTGGGATATTTTGGTTATAAGTTATTTGAAAGCTAATGTTAGTTTGTTATGCTCTTCACAGTCTTTCTTTGCATTTCACTCTACACTCTTTCTCTAACTTGGCACCAACACAGACACACGCATATCGCAGCACCTATCTCTCTGACCCCCACCACATGTTGTAAACATTCCAAAGGGGATGTCTGTTGTCTTTAGAGTGGCCAGCCGCCATTTTGGAAGCACGCTGACTCACACAGAAACACACACACGCATACTCACATACATATCTTTATTTAGTAAGTACACCGTTAGTAATTTGTGTTTTTATACTTTATTATATTCATAATAAATGTTTTTCTTTCACAAATGTTTTTTTCATTAATGTTGCATAAGTGAATTTTGCCAACCTCTACACTGTCAAGAACTCTATGTCCTTCAACTTAGCTAACTATCTATATGGTAATTTTTGTTATAGTTATTAATTTAATTGTTAATCATAGTTCCAAATTTGTAGTTAGTACTTTTATGAGACTTAACCAATAAATTGGCTATCTTTTCCCTTCCTTTGAAGGGTGGTGCCCCGAGGTAACTTTAACCAATTAAAGTTATTATTTCATATTAATATTTTTAATATTAATATTGAATATTTTATTTTGATAACCAAATTTATTGAATGCCAAAAGGCACACCATTTTATGGGATCACGTTTAATGCATTATTGCACAACACCACTGAGCAAAACAAAGGATCCTGTAGAGCTCGGTGCGGATTGTTGGAGGATCTCTGCGGAGGACCTGCAATATCCTTTTGCTTACACCGATGACAAGCTTTATGAAACGTATGGAGCCTCATCGTAGGGAATGGTCTATCTTTGTCAGCTGCTGGAGCCGAACATAACTTGACACAAAGGAGCAATGCGCTCACAGTAACACGACATTGTCCTACGTTTATTTGATTGTGGGAGTTACTGATACACTGTGGGTAAGGTTTATTTTGTTACACTTGAACCCACCAGGTTTGCACACATACATATACACAATGACAATATATATAAATAAAGCATTGACACAATGAAAACACAAAGCAAATTATAGTTAGACCGACTCTTGCCCTAATGATAGAACAGTTTTACTATAAAAAACGTTGACACAATCAGAGATTTTTTGCCAGCTGCCCTTCCTGCATTTGGCAGCTGCAGCTGTGTTTCTTTTAGCCCGGTTAATGTGTTTGCACTCCTCGTATTTTTCTAATATAACTTTTGCTCCTCGTTTGTGAAATATGCGGTTTCTCTCCTGCCAGAAACCCTGGGTTGACTTAACGAGTTGATAACCAGCGTCGTGTGACCGCTTAGCCTGACTGCGTTTATTAGGTTAAGTTCAGCCAGATAACAGAAAGAAATCCGGAGTATGTTGAGCTTGCTTCGTAGAACAGGCCCCTGGTCTTGAACCTTTCTATTAGACGGGGGCGTTCCCTTGGAAGAGAGAGGAATTATATATTTTTTTCATATAATTGTGACCCATCTTGAGTGGAAAACAAAACAAATATGACTGAGTATCTATACTTAATGAAAATAAAAGCACAGGTTTGCATATTTATTTTTTCATAATATGTTGATATCTGCGGAGAGGATTGTCAATGTGGACCAGCTGCTGTTGAAAGGCTTGGACTCATAGACACAGTAATGAATGGGAGTTGAGGGAGAAATTTCAGGCTCTCTTGCTCCCACACTACTGGCTGTATGTGAAAAAAGACTATCCTGCACTGGCTGAGAGGGCTCTGAAATCTCTTCTTCCATTTGCCACCACCTACCTCTGCGAGTCTGGCTTTTCTACATTGGAGGTATTGAAAACAAAGCACAGAGCACATCTGCAAGAGGAGAATGACATTTGACTGGTTCTGAGAAAACTAAAACCTAGGATTGATAAACTGTGTTGGAGCCACCAAGCCCACCCCTCCCACTAGTGAGGGACCAGGTATACACACAGAGACACACATACTGAAATAACAAGGACTATTAACAACAGAAGAAAGACACTGAATGTAATGAATAAATAACAAAATAGAAAGACTAGAATATATATGTATATGTATATATATATATATGTTTCGGTTAATATTACTGTTGAATATTGTTAAGAATGTTTATAACAGAAGACACACTGAATGTAATGAATGAAAAACAAAAGATAAAAATGAAAAAAGAAGTTTACTTTTAATATTACTGTTGAATATTGAGACAGAAATGACGAGGAATGTTTATAAGAGAAAAAAGACTGATTATTACTTATTAATAAAAAATAAGGGAAAAAGCTGCATGTTTGATTTTGGATATTTGCTATCATATTGTACATGTAATTTTAAAATTTGCAACTGGGGGGTCCCCGCCAGAGGCTTATTCTATATTGGGGGGGGGTCCTTGGCATGGAAAAGTTTGGGAACACCTGTTCTAAGGTATGTCACTTTCCCCTTACAAAGATATTTTGGTAGTAGTGTTCATATATGGTTGCAAAAGTAGCCCTTGCTTTTTTAACACCCTCTCAGATGTGTTAAGCTAGTTTCTCTTCAATTCTTTGGATGACTTCCAAGTAAATGACCATGTCTTGCTGGCCCCTTGAAATCAGTCTCTAAACTCTGACCCTCACCACTGCTCATGTCCGACACACTAACTGACTGGTAAATAAGGTAATAAAGAGTAGGGGGGTCATTACCTAGAATGACAGAATATGGCAATGTTGGCGCTAATGCTACAGGCAGAAGAAAAGTTTGGCCTCCTGCCATCAGATAGACCTCAGCTGTGGGGTATACATGCTCATCCCCGAGAATACAGCTAATCATTTACCTATCGTCACTCCACTTTTCCCTATGGACCAAACTGGACAGAACTACGGCCTTAAAACATGCTGAGTCAAGTAAAGCAATCTCACGCTGTCCACTGATTTGTCTGGTGCTGTACGGACTGCCTCCTGAGGACTGGCCTACTGTGTCAATCCTTGTTGGCCTTGGAGCTGGACACAGAAGAGATGGTTTTGTGTGACCTAAATTATTGCAATGGTAGGATCTGACATCCTGTTGGGAGGATCTATAAATTGTATCTTCTTTTTTAACACCATTGTCTTTTTTTTAAATGTATTTCTTTTAAACCTTTAACTAGTTTTATGGTTTTTATTTTATTTTAAGTCTTTGTTTTATTGCTAACGTGTTATTATTGATCCATCTTGTTTCTTGTCTTTGATTTTATTGCAAAGCCCTTTGAGCTGCATTTTATGTATGAAAAGTGCTGTATGAATAAAATGTATTATTAAGTAATGCAGATTTATTTATGCTCAAACTCTGTTACCTATGATCTTTTGTGATTAATTGTATTTATAATTCTAGTGTTTTAAATGTAAATTTATTCTCTACCTTTGTCACATCATTCATTTATCATAAGAACAAATTTGATGTAACCCTTGACAATGGCCGCTGTTCAAAAGACATAACTAGGGGAAAAAAAGATAATGTTGTCAATTTAATGATTATATATAATGATATAGTTATCTCAACATGAGAAAATGCAATACTGAGAAGACACCTTTGACAAAATTATAACAACAAAAGAGATCAGGGGTGTTGCTACTGTATTGGATAAGTATAAGGTAACCTCTGCCATCACTGTTTTTGTAATATCCATTAGTGAGAGGAGCATCTGGCCTTCAGGATATATATTTCCAGCAAGACAATTCTTTAATACGAAAAAGACTCATGTCAGCAATGATTTTTTTCTGCAATAAAACATAATACCATAAAACAGTAAACTAACATGTCCTCCGGGGTACTCACTTCTGGCTTCTGACCTTAAAGATGAGCTACTGTCTAGTTTGCGAGGTCAAATTTGCAGTAATCAAAAATATTTAAGCTTCAGTGTCATTACAGCTGGAAAACAGCTGAAAACTGAACGAGTTACAAGGATAAATGTAAATGGTCTGTATTTATATACTTTATATAGTAGCCCTATGAGACAAATTGTGATTTGTAAATATGGGCTATACAAATAAAATTTGATTGTTTGATATACTATCTTTTCTAGTCCTGATGACCACTCAAAGCACTTTACAGTACAGTTTACTTGCTTTACACCCATTCACACACACATTCATACAGTGCATCTATGTGCAGCACTTTCTCTATGAGAGGAGGCAATTTGGGGTTCAGTATCTTGCCCAAGGACACTTCGGCATGCAGACTAGGGAAGACTGGGATCAAACTGCCAACCTTATGGTTAGAGGACGACCGCTATAAACCCCTGAGCCACAGCCGCCCCAAATGCCCTTGGAAAAAGATACAACTCTTTGGTGGAGTTTGGTGTCAGCTTTCACAAGACCAGAGTCAGACAGAGACAATTATGCAGGCAAGTTTTATGGTGATTCAGAGAACAGATTACTGATCTGATACATGTTATAGATATGTATAAATACTGCAGGAAACATCAAGTTTTTCTCTCTTGCTTGTGAGAAACAACAGATGTAATAAATACAGACCAAAAAGACATTTTATGTATGGTACTACCAAAGGTGAGGATTTTTTGGGCAAGTTGTTTTGACTGAAACTAGCTATGAGTAGCATCATCACTATCTGACATCAGACACTGTGCTGAAGAGAAGCAGTTCCGACCATCCCCTTTCGAGAGGAGAGTGTGATGTAGGATTTATTTCAATTAGTATAGACCTCAAAGTTTAACATTTTTAATGGTCATTAATTTAATATACATTTCATACCTTAAAAAGGTCTCAGACCTGCCAGTTAGGGCCAGCCCTATAACCATGGGCCTGCATTGCCCTTTTGGAGCAGACGGTTGATGTCATTACCAATTGTGCATGAGGTGCATCCTCCCCTCAGTCTGAACTGTAGACACTTACTTTGTTTGAACCCAACAGATTATGGTGGGTTGCAGGAGATTGTACGGCACCTGTACACTATAAGAGAACCAGGTGGCTGCCTGGGATTTTGAGATTAGGTTCAAGTCCTCTTGATCTAAAAAGGGGACCAGGATAAACATTTTAATTAAGTGAGGAGGTGAGTCTTTGCTTGCTTGATAACTAACATAAGTGCCGCAAGTGGGTGAAACAACACCTTTCAAATCATACGCTATTTGATTTAAATGATTTCAAATTATTTATTTGTCTGTGCCTGCATGTGCAATCAGTCTGCATAATCTTCTAAGGCTGCTACTTGGTATCAACACTACACTCAACCCCTCAGGTTCAGAATTTGCATGTGTATATCTGGACGTTCATATGCCATATTTTATTGGTGTATATCCATTAAAAACATCAAATTATCATGTTTTACTTGCCAGAATGTTTTGTTTGTCCTGGTTCACAATTTGTTCTGTGTACATGCTTGTCTGTCTTTATTTTAATCATGTCTATCAACATAATTAACCTAAATAAAATATACAAATATTCCGACTTTGGAGAAGATCTGTGCATCCAAATTATGTGATAGGTAAGGCCAAAGTAAGATTGGCCTCATTTATCAACCATTCTTATAAATAAATGTCTTCTTAAAACCCACTTTTGTAGTTTTTATGAACATTCTAACATTTATCAATATTTTTATATTTGAGATTTGTTCTTATGTAACAACAGAATACTCTGGAGCACTCTTACACACACTTGACTACTGACATGCTAGTGCAAAATAGTAAAACAGTCATTTTTTTCAATTCTACACTTGTATAATAGGAATTGGATGACCATCATTTTTGTCCTTTTTATCTTAAAAAGGACTAACAGGTTTCAGTGCATATTTATATTTTCGCAAATTTGTATTAATTTCTTTACTTGTCTCAGAGATTGATAACACATGGACATGTTGAAGAGGAGAACAATTATTCATGAAAATAGTCATTACTAGTATACTCATCTGTAGGTTTTACAAACTGATGTTTACTGAAAAACAAGCTGACTGTCTGATTCTTAGAGGGTAGATGACCCAGGAAATGCAACTGCAGTTAATGTAAACTGAGTTTGTGTTACTCTCTAATCTGGGGAAACAAGAAACAATCATTTGTGTCAGGGAAAGACATGTGCAGTGTAAAAAATCAGCCCAGTCAATGTGACCGACCAGAACCTGATTATTATTTTAACATTTTGTCCTAACCCGGCCTGGCATGTCATTCTGGTTGGGTATCCACACTCATCTGCTCATCTGAAGGTAAACCGGCAATGCTTGTTTGGCAAGTAAACTCCAAACAGGACTAGCCAGACTATAAATCTAGCAACAAAATAGGATTAGGGCAACTAAAGGTTATAGTAGTGTTATTATAGTTCACCCTAAAAATGAATATTCAATCATTAACTACTCACCACTATGAGGATGGAGGGGTGGGTATTTGAGTGCACAAAAAACTTTTGGAGTTTCAGGGGTAAACAGCGTTGCAACCAAATCCAATACAACTGAAGTAAATGGTGGCCACTCTTTCAAACGTTAAAAAAACAACAGAAAAAAGCATAAAATGCCTCCATACTGCTCCTGTGGTGCTATCCAAGTGTCTGTAAGCCCCGACATTCAAATTAGACTCGAAACTAGGTCATTTACACAATGTTTTTAGCCTACATGTTTGCTGTGATCCACATCCGCAAACGTGGCTCCAGAGGAGGATACAGCGGACATTTAGGCTAACGACATGGTGTAAATGATGCAGTTTCGAGTCTTATTGACCACTTAAGTCACATTCACCTATATGTTTCTATACAAAGCACTTGCTCTATGGAGCAAAATCAGGGCCAAATGTTTTGATCATTTGAAAAAAATTCTAGAATGTTTTTATTAAATAATACATTTCTCAGTTTCAGATTCAGATTTTATGTTTTCAGATAAAAAAATTTTTACATTTTCAAATCTTTTTTTCGGTTTTCATATCTTTTCTGTTCACGTTACTGAACTCTCCTCTTCACTGTCTGTTTCTCCCTGTTGGAGTGAGTGGGAACGGGGCCTATGTAAGTGTAAACACTGCTACCAGACTAAGAGGACACTTTCAGATCAAATACATGCAGGCACACCAAATAATTGTTAGGCACTCCTGTACGAAAACTTCTACTATTCATCCTATTTCCCCCTATTTTAGTTGGGCAGGTTTTATGGCCTCCCTGACCTCAAGAGTCTTTCCATGTTGTAATCCCTCTGGCCTCTTGAGGGCAATCCCCTTGCTCCTCTAATCTCCTGGTGCCCAGATACCTGCACAGATTACAGATTCAAGCTTCGATTTCTAGCATGTGTCTACCTGTCATCTACTTTACTTTTTTTAGCATACTCTCCTGTCAATTTGACTTCAACATTTCACACTCTAACCCTCTGGATTCCCAGGATTTAGATACCTCACACACATTAGGGTTAATTTACAGCGCCTTCCAAGAGCAGTGATATCACAAAGTGCCTCACCAAGGGGATACAATTATGCAAAGTAAAGCCTTGACAAGTTGGTCTACATGTGTTCACAGATCTTACACTCTGGACACATGTATTTCAGAAAATAGAATGGAGAATATCTCTTCAAACATACAAGGGATATTCTCCATCTTGTCCTATGTTCTAAAATACATGGATTGTGGAGAGAAAAAAACTCCCTCATTAACTGGAAGAAACCTCTAGCAGAGCTAGACTCAGTGTGGGTGGCCATCGGAGTCGACCAGTTGGATTGAGCGGAGAAAATTGGGGTAGAGAGGAGAGGTGGGTGGCAAAGAGGGGAGAGAAGAGAGAGAGTGGTGGGGGGTTGGGAGAGAGGAGAGAGACCAGGAACAGTGTCCACAGTATCCACAGATCTTAAGTCGTGTTCAAAGGTTTTGGAGCCACAACTCAAAAGTCTCTTTTTGTCATGGTCTGCACTGTGGTCGCCCCTCACTCCTCTATGTGTTTGTAAGTATGAGAGAGAATGAGAATGAATGTGCACTGATTGGTATGTGTGAGTGTGTGTGTGATTGGTTTGGCAAGTTTGGACATAGGTTCCCTCAGGTTCCTGAAAACTGATCAACACTAATCATTAGGGATGAGCCAGTACACCATTATCTGTATATGTATCTGTTCAACCAACTAAATTATCTGTATCCATATCTGTACTCAGACGTTGGCGAGGCTTAAACCGGAAGTGGGCAGGACCTAATCTAAAGTTGGTATATTAAGCCTGACACGTATATGGGTTGATCAGCAGTTGCTATAATTATTGTTTATTAGAAAACTATTTACAGAACAGCCTTAGAATTGAGATTCAGATCAATGTTTTTGATCACAATAGTAAGAGAACTATTCAGAACAAGTTTTTTATAAACTTAAGTAAATAAACTTCAATGAATCAATGAAAACAACACATGCAGTATTAAGAAGTATAAAAGGCCCCATATTTTACATCTTTCTGGGATTTAATTCTAGGTTTTGGTACCCCTAAGATGATATATCAGTGGTTTAAAGTCTTAAAAACTGCTGCAATGTGTATTACCGTGTCCTCTCTTCTGCCTCTCTCTGGAGCTGCAGACACAGGTTTTGGCCTGCCTCTTGAGCCCCTCCTCTTATTGGCTGACTGTCCTTTGAGTGACACGCGACCAGGCCTATCACCGGTCTCATTCTGGCGCATTCACTCTGGTAAACACAGCTGAAAGTCACGTTATGTTTGCAGCTATAGAAGACCAGCCACATATTTACAGTCGGTTACAACAGGATGTTTCTGAACGGTAAGTTACACCGTCCTCATGTTTGTTCAAGCTTTAGCAGGACAGTCGGCCAATGTAGGATTAACGTCCCAAGTTACAGTACGGAGTTTCACAATGGAGTTTCAATACGGAGTAACGTAGACTTTACTCCGTAGTGAGCACACCGACACAGCACTTCAGAAGAAATAAAGCGTAACCGGTGGTCTTGAACAGTAACGTTCTTGGGAGGAATGTGCACGGACACATTCTCTTCCTTGCATCCCTCCATGCTGCAGTGTTTCTTCAGTGTTATTTGTTGTGGTTAGCCTGTGGTAGCTAACAAGCTGCTAGCTCAGCAACAAGTCTGCTTGGTGTCGCGTTCGGTGTGGAGGGGTGGTGATGGTGGTGGGGAGCGGGGGTGGTGGGTTCGGAGGCCTGGCTGGGTGGGGCTGAGAGACGAGTGCGATCCTGAATGACTCATACGGGGGAGGAAGTACGAAGCAAGACATTTCAATAACATATTTCTTGGAAGGGACTGAGTGAAAAAGTCTGCGGAGTGACTGTTTTCATACTTTGAGGGTACCTACTGACCCCCTCAAGTAATCACGGATAGTAAAAGCCAAGAAAATGTATTTTACACAATATGGGCCCTTTAAGTAAAATGCAGGTTTTCATACTCAACATACTCAACTCAGTGAGTTTTCATACTCAACATTTTCTTTTTTATAGTTTTTTATTTTTTTACTTTTTAAAAATTACCTTTAAACACAGAGATGTTTGTGTGTGTACCTGTACCAATTTTTATTTCTACACAAAGTAAAACACAATGTTAATTATGTGGTGTGGGTATGTGTGAGGAGTGCTCGCTCTGTGTGCGTCTAGCCAGGCGTGGTGCACTCTGACCCAGCAAGTTGGGCCCCCGCATGTCGCCTGGCTCTCCCTCACTCACTCGGCTGGTGGAGAGGAGCGCTCGCTCCATGTGCGTCTAGCTGGGCTGGGTGCACTCTGACTCAACCAGTGGAGCCCCAGCATGCCGTCTGGCTCTCCCTAACTCACTTGGCTGGTGGAGACCAGGCTGGGAGCACTCTGACTCGGCCAGTGGAAGCTGAGAATATATGATCATAGATAACGATGTTACATGTTAGTATCCCTGTGGACAGAGTGGCTGTGACAATGACAAGATTGTGTTTTGTGGCACTGCTGGCGTAGCAGCAGTGAATTTTTATAGGCTCTCTGTAAGGCAAGAGCTCTGTGTGTGGCTGGCTTATCAAGGAATGATGTGGACACAGCTATCCAATGATGATTTTCATTCATCACGAGTACAGATTTTGACACATTTTACTCGGATGGTACTCGTGCTCGTGAAAGTACATTATGCGTACCGGATACTCGTTTCATCCAAGTATTCAGCTCAACCCTACTAATTATCTGCATAAGTATAAGAACCCTAGTCTTCACTCCACTCATCGCCAGATAACATGGAAGTATCATACAGTATTGACTCACATTCTGTGGTTTATTCTAACATTTGGTTCTAACATTCTTTGTCTCGGCCTGTCTTAGATGCTAATCGGCAAGACAGTTTGTTTGCCTGCTTATCTGCACTGCTTGAATCCTACCTGTGGTTCGTCCTGTCTGCCTGTCTCCTGCCTAATTGGTTTGTCCATCGGCACGCACGTCGAGTCTGATGCCCTTCATCCTGTTTCCTGCCTGTGTCCTGCCGATCACTCAGTGGAAGCCCTACCGGTTTCAACTCCTACAACGCCGCTTCGCTCATCCACACTACCCTGCTTACCAAGCCAAACACAATAACCACACCAAAGACTTCCACATACCAACCACTGTAACATCACTGAGAAAACCCAGCATAGTGTCCTGACTGCTGAGGGCTAAACGGACCGTCTGATTGTCCTGTAAGTTGTCAGAACCCTCTGCTAGGCTAACACGAACAGGCTTTCTGAGAAGTCTACGAGGCATTACGTGGACTCGCCCTCAGCGTGATGGAAATCAAAACTCAGCTTAGATCCACCACCACACCTTCTCCTTCTTTCTATGCTTCACCACCAGCCATCTCTCTCTCTCCCTAGTCCCTTGAACTGTACATTTCAGCACTGGAACATTACGACTGTAATTTAGGAGAGTGTAGCTCCTCTCTCCTCCAATGCTCACTCGTATTAGACACTTAATCATCCAACAGTTTTAGAATAGCCTACATAATTGGCTTACTCATAGGGAGGACAGAGACTTGGGGAGAGGCCATTTGAAATATTCAGCTAATTCGGTTTGACTTATTTCTGAGAGGAAGAGGGTTTCTGATCACATGGTTAGTGGTAGTGACGCAAGCAGTTTATTATTATGACTCACACAAGGATCATTAAGCATTGCTTCATATTCCATTGAATCCTGCCCACTGGGAGCAGAGTTCGGATGGAATGACAGCTTCTTACAGGTAGTGAATCAGGCAGATCCGAAACTAAGTCGCTCAACGAACTGAACTCCCTAGCCATTAAATTAGACATTAGGTTAAGAATCTCCCTCCTAATTGTCTAGGCTACCTGGGTGGGAGAAGTGGTTTGTTTGTACTTTTTTTGTACATTTTATGTCTGTTTTTCTTTTTCAATGTGATTTACTAAAAATGTGGGAAAAAGATGGAAGTATTGGATCTTTAAACTCTGTATGTCATGCTATACACTTCCTTGAATAAAGTATGAGGAAGAAAAAACAAAGAATCTCCCTCCTCAAAATCTCCCCTGCTACTTCAGAATCACACAGCTTGGCATCTCCCTGTGCCCCATCAGTACCAGCTCGGACACCGGAGAGACTTATGCACCTGGGTCGGAGTCAATTGACCCAAGCAAAAGGTGATAAACCACTTCACCCCCGCATCAATTTCCGTGGCCTCAATTCCATAACTATTAAGAATAATTTCCAACTGCCCCTCATCAGCTCCACGTTCGAACCCCTCCATGGTTCACCAGACTAGACCTCAGGTACAGTAGGTCAGGCCTCAGGACTCTTTAAGTTGAGTTATTTGGATCTATTTGTTTTGCTTAAAGAAATAAAGATGCTGAAACCCGAATGGTTTGTCTCTGGCTGCTGTGGTGAGTGCCCAGTGGCATGGTGATTTGCCACAAGCACACAACACTGTTATTGTTTTCATTGTAACTACTCAGAGCTGATAACTGATGCTGCACAAGTGTTCCTGGTCTCCCTCTCCTCTCTCAAATTGAGTATGAAAACTTGTTAAGTTGAGTATGTTGAGTATGAAAACCTGCATTTAACTTAATACTTCCTAATACTGCATGTGTTGTGTTCATTGATTCACTGAAGTTTTATAAAAAAAACTTGTTCTGAATAGTTCTCTTACTGTTGTGATCAAAAACATTGATCTGAAGCTCAATTCTAAGGCTGTCTATATAATAGTTTTCTAATAAACAATAAAAATAGCAACTTCTGATCAGCACATATCCATGTCAGGCTTAAAATACCAACTTTCGGTTAGGCCCTGCCCACTTCCGAGTACAGATACGGATACAGATAATTTAGTTGGTTGAACAGATACAGTTACAGATACAGATAATGGTGTACTCGCTCATCCCTAATTTGGGGGAAAAAATATTCTGACTTAATCGTGGGGCCGAGATAAATAAGGAGATATGAATCTGTTCTTTTCTAACAAGACCTGGTGAACTGAACTGAAGATTTTCATCTTCAGTTCAGTTCACCAGGTCTTGTTCACCAGGTCTTCACCAGGTCCGTTTCACTTAATCACATGATGTAGTCTCTATAATGGGCTTTAGTTTGACAAACACTGTCTGCACTGACTCTGAGTACACACTGTGGGGGAAACGTTTGCAATTACTTATCAATAAAAACACAAGGACCAATTTCCGTGCACCATGGCACACAGACCATGACTCTGCACATTCGGTCCAATTGGTGACAGAATGCGCCTGGTGCATCTGGAAACAGGGAGAGATAGAGATGTAGTGGGTGTGTTAGCAGCGGGGAAAGACTTGACCGACCAGATGATGTTTTATACTTCCCTTATCCTTCCCTTTAAGCACAGTGCGTGCCACGCAACAGTGTAGAGTAATTTGGTGCCCTGGGTGCACTGCTCATGAGGGCACAATTGGCTACAATTGTATGGAACATTTAAACTAAAAGCTTTAGCTGTAAAACCATGGAACATGTGACACTTTTAATATGTAAAAACCAGTGTGTACAACGTAAGATAAAAATGCTAAAATATCATGATAATTTAAATCTTATCATACAATTGTAGAATAAAATTATTATTTTGAACAAGCATGTCAGTGGTCAAGGGTGCATAAGAGTGCTCTTGAGTGTGCATAGATTCTATTCTTACCTAATACCCAGATAAAAAAAATACTGACGAAGGCCAGAATCTTCGTAAAAATTGTGTGAGTTGGTTTTAAGAAGAAATTACCCATATCACAAATTAAACATGTCACAAAAGCCCTCCAGACATCACCCCTCCAAATCCCCCAAGCTCCTGGACCATCATCCAGCTTATAAATGTTATAATACATTTTATTCATACAGCACCTTTCTCACATAAAATGCAGCTCAAAGTGCTTTACAATAAAATCAAAGACATGAACTAAGAGATCAATAAGAACCCATAAAGCAAAGACTTAAGAAAAAATGTAATATAATAAAATAAAACAGATACGATTAATTAAAGGCAAGATCCTAGAAATGGGTCTTGAGTTGTTTCTTAAAACTATCAACAGAAGAAGCTTGTCTGATGTTTGGTGGGAGTTTGTGTCTAACCTTTGGTGCATAGCAACAGAATGCAGCTTCCCCAAACGTTTTATAGTTTGTTTTTGGGTTATTAAGCGAGACCTGAGGGAACGGTTTGGAACATATTCCGAAAAAGAACATATTCCGATAAAGAATCAGATATGTATGAGGATGCTGTACAATTAAGAGACTTGAAAACAAGTAAAATAATTTTAAAATCAATCCTCAGTGATACTGGAAGCCAGTGTAAAGAAGCTAAAACGAGTAATGTGATCTCCTTTCCTATTTCTCATTAAAACTCTGGCTGCAGAATTTTGTACAAGCTGGAGTCGATCAATGGATTTTTTCCAGTAATCCTAAATATAGTGCATTACAGTAGTCCAGGCGAGCAACCTGAAAGCATGAGTCAACTTTTTGCATCTTCCAGAGTGAGGTAAGGGAGGTACTCTTGCAATGTTTCTTAAATGATAAAAGGCAATCTTTGTGACATTGTTTATGTGTGAATTAAAATCTAGTTCTGAGTCAAGTGTAACACCCAGGTTCTTTACTTTTGATTTGTTGTGATGCACCAGACTTCCAAGTTTGCTCATAATGTTTTGTCTCTGATCATCAGTACCAATTACAAGAATTTATTTTTTATCTTCGTTTAATTTTAGAAAGTTGTTGCTCATCCATTTTCCCACGCTGAAGAGGCAATTCATAACTTGGTTTGGAGCATCAGAGTTATCTGGTACTACGGATAGATATAATTGAGTATCATCAGCATAACAATGATAGTTCACACCATAGTCACTAATAATTTTTCCCAGTGGTAACATATATAAGCAAAATAGTAATGGACCAAGAATGGAACCCTGCGGAATGCCGAAAAGGTTATCATGCTTTTGTGAAACATGTTCACCAAGGCTAATGAAATATGTCCTGTGATACCAATCCAACTTTCGAGTCTGTGTAAAAGGATCTTGTGATCTACTGTGTCAAATGCGGCAGATAAGTTGAGGAGCATCAGGATAGATGCATTTTTCTTATCTGCGCTCACTCGAAGGTAATTTATTATTCTCAGCAGTGCTGTTTTGGTGCTGTGTCCCTTTCTAAAACCAGACTGAAATCTGTCCTGTATATGATTCATAAGTAGGAACTCATCCAACTGATATGGCCTTTTCCAGAATTTTACTAAGGAAAGGCAGGTTGGAAATGGGTCTGTAGTTTTGCTCAAATTCTATGGTTTTCTCTGTTCTTCATGTGAGTTCTTACATTCTTTGTCTCTACTTGCCTCAGATGCTAATCAGCTAGTTTGCCTGTTCGCCCTGCATAAATCCTTTCAGCTGGTTTGTCCTGTCTGCCTGTCTCCTGTCTGATTGGTTCATACATCGGCACATACGCCTTTTCTGAAGCCCATCATTCTGTTTCCTGCCTGTCTCCCGCACTGATCTGAAAAAAACTTTCATTAAACCTTTACTCACTGATCATCGGGCCCGGATCTAGAAGTGGGCATGGGTTGGCAAGGCCCCCCCAAATTTCTACCCTGCCCACCCAATTGGTCAACTTTATACTGTGCTATTTGAATCTGCCAATCATGTTTATTTCATTCGCCCTGTTGGAATTTCCTGATGTCTGAATTGCTGGTTGGACTTAGGGCTGGGTTTAAAAAAAACTATTCTCTGATTAAAATGTATCTTTATTTTAATTATCCTATATCGATTCATAAGAAGGGTGGATCGATCTTTTAATATAAACTTTTTCCCATGCGTGACCCCATTGTTTACATAATACGAACAAAAACATTTTAGCTAGTCGTGTCTATGCTCTTCTCTCATCTCCTTTCCTGGAGCGAGGCAGAGTGGTCACACACAAACACACACACATACACACACAATAGTATGTTTCATTTTTGGTGCTACTTTCATGTGCGAAAAACCAAAAAACTACACAGAGGTCAACCAAGCCAAAGTCTCCCAGTGTACACAGTTTGTCCATTTCCTAAATTTATTTTTTTTTACATATTTTAAATTAATCACACCTGTATCATTCAAAAATATTTTGCAGGCTTAAAAAGTTCGGTGGCACTAGTCTGTGCATTGCAGGCTGTCAGCCCAACCCTAACCTGAGCCAAATGTTAAATATTTATTCAGAAACAATTTTTGTTAACAGAGTCCATTTTATGTATTGTTTTGGTTGTTTGTGGTTTGTTTTAATTATATTTTATTTATTTAGGATATTATAATATGTTTAATTCTAATTCAAATGTCAGGCTGTATATTCTTTAGAACTAAATGCTCTTTGCTCTTTGTAAGGGTGATTATTATTATGCTATAATATTATCATTATATCAGTGGTATGAAACGGTTTCAAAGTGATGACAATAATATGATTTATCACAATAATTTCTCTCTCAACAAAATTTGACAGGCCTACCTTAATATTTTCAATAATGCACAAAGTGAGAGGTTTTGAACAATATACATCTTTAGTTCTCTGAGAATTTCTTTCATATCCAAGCAAAAGTGTTATTGTACAATGAAATTAACTGAATCGATATTGAATCGAATTGGAAATTGAATCAAAACCTTGTGAATCAGAGTCTAAATGATTTGGAAAATCAGTGGCGATACCAACCCCGAGTTGGACAGTATAACTACGAAAAACCCTGTTCCTTGTTGTCATTCTGCATGCATATGCATATGACTAATCATATGTGACAGTGGAAGTCTATTAGTATTCTTATTAGTATTCTTCTTCTTATTAAATCTTGTTTTGTTAAAAATTGCTGTAGTGTTTGTTATAGTGTTGTGTTAAATAGGTATCGTTGCTGGTAGTTGTTTTATTTTACTAGATAAATAGCTAGCAAGCACAGCTACCTACAGTATTTAGCATTTGACATTTTGCCAAAGTTTATCAACACTCACTCAGTTTAAATAAAATCAACCTGTAGGGATTTGAAGCAAGCAGGATAAGCTTCCTGCTTAGAGCAACCTATGACATCCTTCACTCACACCAAAACCTACAGCAGTGGCTGAATGAAGGTCCATCCTGCCCACTATGCTCAACTCCAGCTACCCTCAGGCACATCCTCACTGGTTGTAAAATAAGTCTCTCCCAAGGTAGGTATACGTGGAGACACAACCAGGTACTCAAATGCCTTGCAGCAACAATAGAAACAAAGAGAACTGCTACCAATGCCTTGCCCTCCAAAACATCAAACGCAGTTAAAAAACAACATTTGGGGGGGAACAGGGACAGAGAGGGCCTCCTCCAACTGACCACTCCTGGTCCACCAACATTTCCCAGTCTCTGGCTGGGAAATGTTGGTGGACGTGGGTCAGGGGTTAACAGTCCCATCACATATTGTCACTACCCCCTAAGACCTGACCTGATACTCTGGTCCAACACCCTGCGCGTCATCTACTTCGTATAATTGACAGTACCCTGGGAGGATAATGTTGATGAAGCAAATGAGAGGAAAAGTATTTAGACATTGCATTTGAGGTAGAGCATTGTGGCTGGAAAGCGATGGTTTGCCCTGTGGAGGTTGATCTCAACTGGGCCCCAAGATGCTAGGGACATGCATCCAGGTCAGATCAACCTGTGGTGGGCCTGCCTTAGAAGATGGTGTCTTTTGATTAAAAGGCTGAAATACCTGATGACCTTAAGGAACACAACTGAAGATATGTCCCTAACATCTGCTGATGGTCACTACCATCAACTAACATCAACTGGTGGTAGGCATTAATTAGCGAGGTAAAACATACAAGGGATATATTCTCCATCTTGTGAACAGTGCTTACTTTACAAAAGGCATAGAGGTAATGATGTCTGATCTACTGAGCGGGCCGCATGGCTTTCATAGTACTGCCATACAAGCTAGTTGCCAGTCAGATCTGCCTTCAGCCTCAGCTTACACTCAAGTTCGGCCTGTATCATTGATTACAAGGCCAAAACACTTGATGACACTAAGGTGCACAACTGAGGTTATGTCCCTAACATCTGCTGGTGGCCGCTAACTCCTGCGAACATCTATTGGCAGATGGTAACTTAAATTGTGCAGAAGACCTTCAAACGTACAAGGGACATTCACCATCATGTCCTATATTCTAAAATAAAACCTGGTTAGATAATGCTAGACTTAAAGTAGTCAATGGTCTGTATTTGTATTGTGTTTTTCTAGGCTCGATGACCACTCAAAGCGCTTTACAGTGCAGTTTTTTTGCCACATCTTTGGGCAGCATGCAGAGTCAATCGGACCAACAACCCTTCGCTGAGCCACAGCCGCCCTGTGTAAATATACACATATATATATTTATGCAAACCAATAATATAAGTAAGTAAATTAAAATGACACCATATACACGATAATAAATCAAATCTAATCAAACATCAACTGTTGAATATTCCAAAAGTCCAACAGCATCAGTAATAAAAATAACTGCAATGCACATGCTTATGATTCCTTCGTGTCAAAATGCACCAATCACCCCTTCATCTATTTTCTTAATATAGTGAGAGAAATAACATATAAAGCACATTGCAAAAAGAGTACCATAGAGTACCAGTATCTCTGCGAGCACTGATGACGTTCCTGAGACATGCTCCTGTTAACTGTTTAAGATTAGAATTAACAGATTGGAAAAGCTCCTTATCCTAATCCATTAAATTTAAAAAAACATATTGTTTTGTTTTATCTATAAGCATACTGTAAGGATGTGTGAGGTACAATGTTTCTTGGGCATGTAACCTGTACATGAGGATTATACTGTAACTTGAATCAACAAGCAATTGACGAGTTTACCATCAGGAATTAGAATCTGACATTTCCTTCAGTGCTTCATTCAGTTGAGATGATCATCCAAATTGAAACTTCAACTACCCTGAACACAAACATAAATAGCTGAACTGTTAATTATAATTAATTATACTCACCCCATTTGAACATCATCATCGTAAGCAGCACTGTCTTTAGATTCAGATTCAGCTCCATGGTAAAACCAGTGATCCTTAATAAGAAAGACTACAAAATTATGTGTTAATGTTGCCCTGTGGTTAGAGGCTGGCATGCTACATACTGCCCATGCTTGGGCTCAAACAGACAGCCCTCCCTGCTCTTGACTTAGCCAGTGTAATCAGCCATGAGAGCAGAGAGTCAACAGCAAAACATGAGCTGGACTAACACCTGCTAATACTAATGCTCATTCACCAAGACCTTTTATATTGGAATATATATCCCAAATTTGGAAATTAGATATTGTCAGTGAAGGAGTAAAAGGAGAAATTGCACAAAACAGAGTATTAAAAGAAACATAGTACAAATTAAAGATATTAAAAGAAAAACACTGACTAACAAGCTAAAGAAAATCTTAAATGTATTTCACATTGTATTTCTAGATTCTTTAATTATACTTAAGGATTTTGAGATCAAAGACAATAATTTAGGTTTCAGTGTAAAAGGAGTGACACATCTAACAATTGAATGCCCCCGCGCAGAATTCCTTTTGTCCTTTCGGCAAAAAAAACCCAAAAAAATATCCATCTATAGAAGAAGCACCCTTTTACCAGACTGCATAGCTTCATCTTCAAAGAAAAACAAATATATCTATTTTTGTGAATTGGAGCATGTATTATAAATTATAATAAAACCCTTTATGTAAGGATCAAATTTAAAACAAGAATAATATATTGTCATATGTCACTCTTATTATTATCATAACAACCAGTGTGACTGAGTTTAAATATAACAGTTCC
This sequence comes from Hippoglossus stenolepis, assembly GCF_022539355.2. NCBI lineage: Eukaryota > Metazoa > Chordata > Actinopteri > Pleuronectiformes > Pleuronectidae > Hippoglossus > Hippoglossus stenolepis. Next base: position 20,678,294 of record NC_061500.1, read on the forward strand.
AAAACTGTTGCTGGTCTCGCATATAAAAATATGATAAAAAGGATAAAAACTTACCAACCCTACCTTGAATAAAACCCGGTTTCCCTGTTCGGTCTTGAGAAATCAACTGTGAATTGCTTCTGTCTATATATGTTTACCCTGTTCAGGTGTCGTATTCCTCACACGTCTCTTGCCCCAGCCCTCCCATGACCTTTAACAGAATGACATAGAAAATAAATGGATGCATTGACATCAATTTTATATTTTGTGAATGGATGAAATGAGAAATAATTACTTCATAGAGACAAAGCAGTTTCGTTCTTTAGATCTTGACGATCTCAACATTCAAGATTCTGCACACAGCAGTGCAGAGAGATGTCCGAAAACATGCAAGATTTGAAGGACAAATTTGAGTATATTTAAACATACTAATTTAACTGAAAGCATATTGGATTCATCATTGGAATCCTCAATCCACTGGATGTCCTTGTATACCAATTAGCCGGTAGCATTGTGTTGTATTTATAGTGTGCAGTCCAGTGGATCCAGGCCAGGTTTTACTTACAGGCTCATTAGTGTCTTCAGCTGCCCTAGTGGGTCCTTTGTAGTGTGGGGCTTAGTAGTTAGACATCCATCACTTGGCTGCGTAGAGACCTGTTACTCCCTGAAATCCCTCCATCCCCCACCTCTTCCTAAACACCAGCTGTGCCTGACACCCCATGGCAAGATTTGCACCCATAAACTTGCATAATGATGCACTTGTATGAATAAAATCAAGACTTAACCCATAGGGCTATGTTTAAAAAAAACTTCCTTTTTGCACCTTTGTGAACTAATATGTCTATTCCCTAAAAGAAATTTTAAATAAATTAATATTATTTTTCGCTTTATATATAAAAAAAAAGACTTGTATAGACTTGTATACCGAATATAAATTTGCATTATTTTAACCCTTTAAATGCCAGTTTTAAAAATGTTACTCCACATTAGTTTTGGAGGCTTAACACAGTCTGGTATATGTGACTGATAAGCAACAACATTGACTTTTATGCATTGTTATTTTTTGTGTATGTCACATTTTAAAAACGCTGCCTTCTCAGCAATTTCGAGGACAAAACTTTTCCTCTCCCTAAAACTGCTATAATACACTAAACATGGTTATATTTTTTCTCTTTTAATGACTTAATTTATGAACAACGTAAGTACTGTCTAAATATGAATTCATTTTCAATATTTTAACCCTTGTGAAGTTTAAGTGTGTATAGCCTCTAGTGGTGAAGCTTATACTGCAACCAGCTGAACAAATTACATTATCTTACTAACTGTTTCTTCTAATCAATGTTGTAAATACTGTTATTTTGTTGATGCGTTCAGTTACACGCGGCATCTATTGCACTTCTCTCAGTCCTGGGAGAAGGATTTCTCACATTGTGATTTGTGAATATGGGCTATACAAATAAAATTTGATTGAAGGAATTATTATTTGTCTTCCCGCTGACGAATGAAATACATGTTTGGTGGCCTTAACTTTTAATCAAACTAAAATTCAGATGTATGAGATATTTACGTGTCAAATGGTTTTCACTCATGGGTATGCCTAACTGACTTGATGGCATCCCCTAAATAGCAGCCCCTGCTGCACGTTTTACCAAAATGCATATTTATCATGCCCAGATGTAAAAGAAGTGTAACTGACCCATGCTCCAAACCCAACAGGAAGTCAGTCATTTCGGATTAAGTGGTAATTTTTGGCGATTCACACACATCGTACTTTAATTTATTTAATTATTTAATTATTAAATATCTGAACAGGTCCCCATTTTCTAAGTAATGGAGTTTTCTCCTGTTCGAACTGAACTGTTTGTCCCATATTTGGCTCAATATGTTTCCATCTAGCCTGATACTCAGTGGAGCAAGAATAGACAAAGTATTTCAGTTGAGCAGCGTAATAGTACTCTCTGAGGTTTGGCAGTGCCAGGCCTCCGTTTTCCTTATCAATTTGGAGAGTCTTAATGTTTACCCTTGGCCTTGCTCCTGCCCAGATGAACCTGCATGATGAATATCTGCTTATTCCCGGCTATAAACTGAGATTCTGGGATTCTGACTGGTAGTGATAAGAAGAGGTACAGCAACCTCGGCAGGACGTTCATTTTCACGACCTCAATTCTTGAGCTAAAATCCATTTTCTTAAATCTTTCTGTAACCTGTTATTTATTATATTGTAGTTTCTTCCATATAGATTTTGCCTCCTACTTTGAATGATACTTCTGCCTGATTGACTTGCATGGAATGTAGTTAAGAGGGAGCACTTGTGTTTTTGTGATGTTCAATTTATAACCTGACATCCATAATGGTCTGTATGGTCTGTATTTATATATCACTTTTCTAGTCTTGATGACCACTCAAAGCGCTTTACAGTACAGTTTTTTACCATTCAGCCATTCACACACACATTCATACAGTGCATCTTGTCATAAGTTTGGGGAGAGTTGAATCTGGATTCTGGAGAAAGGTAATAATATCATCAACAAAAAGTCCTATAATATGTTCCTCTTTTGCTATATTGACTCCTTTCAGCTCTTTATTTTGTCTAATAGCTTGGGCCAAAGGTCAATGAATATTTCAAAAAAGGAAGGGCTGAGACAGCAGCCCTGGCGATTCTAGCGGTGGGATCTGTGGTGGCAATTTCTGTGAATCAAGCACAAAGTCAAACAATTGTCTTTCGGTAAGTGTAATCCAACATCTGCAGATGGACCCACAGTACACATCACCTGAATGACATATACAATGAGCAAAGAATAGGCATGAGAGTTTTGTTCTTATAACCCACTGCCCCCTCACATTGGGTATCTTATTACCCTCTTTGATGTTTTATTAGGGTGGGAGACATCCTCTCTTCATTTCTGGACCAGACCCCTAGAGTGAATCATTTGTGAGATCCAAACCATTTGCTCAGAGACACCATAGACATCAGGATTCAAGAGGCCATAAATTGAAAGTCCATGAGCAATAATCGTAAACCGAAAGTTAAAGTTAAACAATCTGGTCAATCCTCTAAATACACGTCTGTTCATCCAATCATCATTACACAAATGCAAAAAAGACAAAAATGTTTACTGTTAATATTACTGTTGAATATTGAGACAGAAATGACAAGGAATGTTTAGAACAGAAAAAAGACTGATTAATAGTTATAATTAAAAATAAGGTGATAGATTTTTGATATTTGCCATCATATTGTACACATAATTTAAAAAAAGTTTGCAACTGGGGGGGTCCCCGCCAGAGGCTTATTCTATATGGGGTTCCTTGGCATGGAAAGGTTTGGGAACCCCTGATGTAAGATACATGTAGAATTTGTATCTTTTTTGTAGATAGCACAGTGAAACTACAGATTATATATAAATTGTTTTATTTTAAATGATGTGTAAAGTGTAAACCAAACTTTAGGATTAGTTGTTGATAACTTAAAGTTGCAGTGTGTAGAATTTGGTGACATCTAGTGGTGAAGATTCATGTTGCAGCTGAATACCCCTCACCTCATCCTCCCCTTCCAAACATGAAAGAGAACCTGTGGTGACCTTCAGTTTTCATAAAAACTCAAAGGGTGTTTAGTTTGTCCAGTCTGGGCTACTACAAGAAACATGGCGGCCTCCATAGAGAGGACCCCCCCTGATGTAAATCTAAAGTATTTCAATATAAAAGGGCCCATTCTAGGGTAAATAAAACAACAATTTGTATAATTTAGATGAAACACACTCATGAAAACGTCACTAGGATTATTTTATATTAAATTTCTGTCAATAGATCCCTTTCACCTAAATCTTACACACTGGACCTTTAATATTACTTATTATTATATAAACTAATAATTGTATTTATAATTTAATCTGATTAAAGAATATATCTTGCTGTTTCTTAAGCTTACTGTCAACTTAGTATTTATTGGAATGCAGTCACATTTGTTTTATATATGTATAGTACAATAAAAAAAAACTTTCATTTTATTTTTATTATATAATTTATTTACCCCTTAGCCCTTGCAATAAACAGTATGTCTATCATTAACTGTTTTGCACAGTTATACAGTTATACAAAATAAAATAAGAACTTTAAGTTTTTTTTTTAACTCATTGCTATTACAGAGCACATGAAGTATAACAGTATGTACAAACAAAACTGTACATAGCAGAAATACAAATACAAAGTCATAAGAAAAATGTAAAAAGAGAAAAAAGAATCAATGTTCTTCATCATCAGTCCATATCAAATTAATCCAAAACACAATAGGCCTATATACTGTAATAAAACACAAAAGATGACATCTTGATGATCTTTGATTCCCATTTAGTTTGTCCAAGTGCCCGGCTCGGTATGAATGTGCTCTTTTAAGTGGGGAATGCTTAGATCCATGGAATTAGACGTGTAATCTATCATCAAATGGTAATATCAAATAACGGGAATAACATTCATGCTCACTAAATGACACAACGCATGGGTGATGATATAAACAACATGCGACTACGTGGTTTACGGGATTGCAGAGTCCATAGCAATCACCATAGCAACGATAAGCAACGTTGCAGTCCTGACATTTTCTGGCAAGATCTGAAAAAATATTCGTAATAACTAATAAAATATAGATCATAGGCATGAACTGGGTGAAGATTGTGAAAGCTAGAAATCTTATCAAAATGCATTTTAATGCCCAAACTATGTTATAAAATTACATTTTTATCTGAAAATACAAGGAATGTCGGCAATGTTTTCGCAAAAACGTAGGCATCTCACAATTTGAGAGGCCAGATTGTGAGATTACCACCAAGAATGCAGGACAGACTCAAGGATGCAGTTTAACAGTTTAATGAAATGGAGAGTAATGGTGGGAATCACAAGTCAGACAGTGTTGGGGTTATTGATCCTTTTAATCTCAAACGGGCCAATGTAACAGGGTGAAAGTTTGACTCTGTCTTAAGTGGAACGTCTTTGGAGGATAACCAAACTTTCTGACCTGGGATTTAGTTCAGCGATGCGATGCGTCTGTTTACGGATGCGGTTCTGAGCAGGGCGGCTCGGGTCTCCCTCCAAACTTGGAGATGGGACTGGACAGAAGGTACTGCAATAACTCTCTTCTGAGTTGGAAATAGTGTTGGTTGGAAGTTGTGAGCATACTCAATCCACCACAGCTGGGAGCTCAAGGAGGATGGATTGGTGGAGGTGACGCAGCGAAAGGCTGCCTCCAAATCCTGGTTCAACCTCTCAGTCTGCCCATTGGTCTGGGATGGAAACCAGAAGATACACTGACCTTGTCCCCCAAAGCCTGGCAAAAAGCTCTCCACACATGAGAGATGAACTGAGGGCCCCGATCAGAGATGATATTGGAAGGGATGCCATGGAGACGCAAAACATTATGGAGCAGGAGGTCGGCAGTTTCCAGAGCAGAGGGAAGTTTAGACAAGGGGACAAAATGGACAGCCTTGGAGAACCGATCCACAATGGTTAGAATGACTGTGTTACCTTCTGAGAGAGAGAGTCCAGTAACAAAGTCTAGTGCAATATGTGACCATGGACATCCAGGGATGGGAAGAGGGGGGAGCAACCTTGCAGGAGGGTGGTGAGAGGCCTTGCTTCTGGCACACGCGGTACAGGCACAGACAACAGCTCGGTGTTGGTCTCCATAGTGGGCCACCAGAAATGTTGCGTAAGGAGGGAGAGCGTTCGACTGATGCCAGGGTGGCAGGAGAACCGCGAGGCATGGCCCCACTGGACGACTGAAGAACGGGCAGGGTCCGGCTCAATCAGTTGGGCCTCTCGAACCACACAGGGTGGGGGCAGGATGGTGTCAGAGCAGGTAGGAGACTCCTAAGACGCTAGCTGGCAGGAAAGAGCATCGGTTTAATGTTTTTAGAACCTGGGTGGTATGTGAAGGGTGAAAGAAAAGCGCCCAAAGAGTAGAGCCCAGTGGGCCTGATGGGAGTTCAGGCGCTTAGTCGTCTGAATGTACGCCAGATTCTTGTGATCAATCCACACGACAAAAGGGAGCTCTGCACCTTCCAACCAGTGTCTCCATTCTTCCAAGGCTAGTTTCACGGCTAGTAACTCCCTGTTGCCCACATCATAATTCCGCTCAGCAAGTGATAGGCAACTGCAGAAGATCTGCGCCGGAGCGTTGAGACAAAACCGCCCCTACCCCAGTGTCTGAGGCGTCGACCTCCACGATACACTGGGAAGACGGGTCAAGTTGCCTGAGGACCAGAGCTGTGGTGAAGCACGTCTTCAAACGAGTAAAAGCAAGTTCAGCCTCAGAGCCCCAGCTGCATCGGTTCCTCTGTCTGATGGGCAGAGACGGAAGAAACACTGGGAACAGGCGAAGAATGAGAATCCGCTCTCGCGAGAGTTGGAGGCAAGGATTGGCGATTCACAGAGAGCTGGGGCAGGGCCGGCCCTGGCAATGCTGGAGCCCTAGGCGAGATTTCAGATTGGCGCGCCACACACACACACACACACACACACACACACACACACACACACACACACACACACACACACACACACACACACACACACACACACACACACACACACACACACACACACACACACACACACACACACACACACACACACAAAACAAGTTAACAAAAAAAATATTTTGAAAATGAAATACTGGATGTGTAGAAAATGCACATCAGAATCCATTTGGTGTAATATGAACAAGGTTTGACATATGGATATGTTAAACATGAGGAAATGCTATACATTATTTATTTCACATGCTCTCCAATAGCCTGTCAAATTGTCATGCATCCCCAAGAACTTTTGGACTGTGTACAGATGTACACACAGGCAGACAAAAATGTAGGCTATAAAAAATAATAAAAATATATAATAAAAAATATAAAAAGAGTCTGAAATCTGCTATACTGACAGCTAGCTAGCTAGTCATGTCGACAAAAATAAACATTAATGATGTGCAATTCTCATCGATGTGCAAAAATCTGGGAAATTGAAACTCCAGGAACACAGCGGGGAAATTAAAATTATGGGATGTATATTTGATCATTTATATAATATATCACTTATATCGTTTAATATCGATTTTCAGTGTGTTTTCTGGCCCGATTCGCTCGTGGCTAGCAGACAAAATAGAACAGACCCCGAAACCATCGCTGCAGATCGCGAGCCGGCCGCAGATCAATTAACATTCTGCCACCGGTGTGTCCCCGGGCTTAGAGGATGATGGTTTGACGTTACTGCATGGGTTAACATTACATGTATCACGTCATGATAAATCAGCCTCTTGTGGCGCCCTCTCTGTATTTTGCGCCCTAGGCAACCGCCTATGTCACCTATGCCAGGAGCCGCCCCTGAGCTGGGGTGTTTGTTTTCTCTCCCGGTGTCTCTCCCGCAGGCGATTATCAATCTTTACGGACAGGGAGATGAGAGAGTCGAGAGAATTAGACTTGTCATGTAGAGTGTGTTATATAAGTTCACACAAACCATTCAATAATACCCCTCTTAGAGCTTCGCCATTTCACCCGGACTCGGTTGCGAGAATCCGGAACGCCATGGAGTAATCTGCCACGCTTTTCTTTCCCTGACGTAGGTTAAGCAGCCGCTTGGCTGCATCCCCAGTATACACCGGAGGATCAAAAACTTTCTTTAGCTCTTCTAAAAAGTAAAAAAAGGATATGGAGTTTATTACTGAACAACCCAGCTTAGACTTAGCCCCCCTTCATAAAAATCAAACATATACCCCAAAATGTTTGGTAATTAGGAATAGGAATACACATGGAAAAGTGTATCAGCTAACACATTTTCTGTCCCTTTCTTATGGCGAATCTCTACTGTATATTAAAATCTTGCACCAGCAAAGACCACCTCATGAGTCTCTGGTTAGAGTTCTGCATCTGTGCCCAAAAAACCAGAGGGTTATGATCCGTGTACACAGCAATGGGAAAGCGAACTTGAGGCCACATAAACTTTGAAGTGCTGCAGCGCAAGCAGCAGAGAGTGCGCTTCTTTTTCGATGGTGCTGTACTTTACTTGATGCTTACTGAATTTTCTGGAGAAGTAGCAAATTGGGTGATCAATGCCACGGTCATCCTCCTGCAGCAGCACCGCCACAGCACCGCTGGCACTGGCCTCCACCTCCGGAGCCGCCATGACGGGTATGCTGCAAAGAAGAGCTTTGGCAAATAAAAAGACATTTTGACACGCAGGAGACCAGACAAATGTTTTAGCGACATTAGTCAAATTGGTGAGGGGAGCAACAACATCCGCTAAGTTTCTGCAGAAACCACGATAATAGCCAGCCATTCCTAAGAAACGGCAAAGCTCACGTCTGGTCTGAGGCACAGGGAAATCTAGGATGGCCTGGATTTTGGTGCACCTGACCCTGACCCACAACTTTTCCTAAATAGATCACAGTGGCTCTGCCAAAGTCACATTTGGCCAGGTTCAAAGTGAGGGAAGCTAGCTTTCACTTTGCAAAAATTACTTTTAGGGTTTTTATTCTTACGCCAGCAAGGTGTAATGTACTGAGATGTGTTAGACTCAAATGCTCGACTCGGAGACAGAGATGATCAAGAATAACTTTTACTGAATGGTTACGGTACACGGAGTGGCAGTCCAGTAACAAACACAATATTCCAATAAGTGTCGGGCAGCAGCAGAAGTCAAAGGAGATCCAGTCCAGGTTCGATACACAGGTGAGGCAGTCCAATAACAAACACACAATTCCAATGAGTGTCAGGCAGTAGCAGGGTTCGGTGAAGATCCAGTCCAGGTTCGGTACACGGGTAGACAAATGTTGAACAGGCAGAGGTACCGACAGGGAAGAAGCAAAAGCGGAGTTGATTACACAGACCGGGGTCGGAATCACTAGAGACTTAATTATCATGGAAATCGCTGGGACGCTTGAGACACGGGGAAACAAAGACGAACTGGCAACGCGACACAGGAACACACAGACTAAATACACTAGGTGATGAGGAACAGGTGCAAACAATCGGGGAGGAGCAGACAATCAACAAGGTGGAGCACACACAAGGCAGGGAGTGAGGAGTCTGAAACGAGAGGAGAGATGAGTAACCAATCACAACACAGAACAGAAGAATAAACGATAAATATCAGGCCAACTTAACTAGGACGCAGGACTGAACGTAACACAAGGATGATGTGCATGAGACGCTGGAAGGTGGCAGATGCATTCCTGAGGCCAAATGTAAAAAGTTGTCAGGAGTGATAAAAGCGGAAATCTCAGACTCACGGGAATTAAAGGGACTTGTCAATAGTCCTTTGTCAGATCAAGCTTCGTGACAAATTTAACAGAACCAGCTCTGTCTACACAATCCTCCATTGGCAGAAGATATGACTCCGGTTTTGTAACTCCATTAATTTTCTGGAAACGTGGCATTTGTCAGTTTTGGGCACGTGAAGACACAGGGAACTCCACACACTGGAACTTGGAACAGCTAACCAGTTTTCAAGCAAATAAGCACAAACAACACTTTCTTCTACGGTCTGGGGTACCGACATCATAGTCAGTTTCACTTAGCTTACTTTCCACAACATACGGACCACAAAACTAGAACCAGGGATTGGAAGCAGAGTTAAAACTTTGTCACCAACTTAGAGCTGTTATCCAGAGCTGCAGGATAACAACTATTATTATTATTACTATTATTAACAATACCTATTATTACTTAATTACTATATGAACTGTTGCTGCTATCATTAATAATCAATAGCATCTTTACACTGTTATTGTTTTCATTATAACTAGTCAGAGCTGATACCTGATGCTGCACAAGTGTTCCTGGTCTCCCTCTCCTCTCTCTCCCCCTCTCCTCCCCCTCCCCCATATCTCTCTCTCTCTTCTCTCCCCTCTTTTCCACCCTGTGGTAGTGGGGCGTGATCAGCATCGGCTGAAGGAGGGAGGGAGTGGGGATGGGGTTCTGGGATCGGTGCCAGGGAGAGAGTCTGATTGTGCACAGGTGTTCCAGGTCAACTAATGACTCTCTCCTCTTTATCAGCAGTAGCGCGCTGGGACGGTCGGCCCCCAGAGCAGGAAGACAACACCTGGAGAGATTGCCAGAGTGTATATATGTGTGTTGTTGGGCCATGGTTCTTTGTGAAACCACACTTCGGCCTACATGTTCAGTCAAGAGCCTGAAGCCGCATGTTCCTCCAAGACTCAGTCTCCCAGGGGCCATCAGAGGTCAGAGCAAGGAACTCAGTCTCCCAGGGGGCATCAGAGGTGTGAAACCCCCCCCAGGGACACAGGTTTCAACTCCCATTGGTCACTCTGGACCCCATGACCTGTGAGGTCACCGGGCCAATATAAAGCCAGGTTTATCCAACTCTTCATTCTCTTTCTAAACTCCCTCAACGGAGAGAAGGCTGTCGAGCCTCGTCCTGCCTCTTCCTACGATCCTTCCACAGGAGGGAAGGCTGTCGAGCCTCTTCTCCAGCTCACATCTTCTCTTCCCATCCAACTCTTCGAGAGGAGCACAAAGGTGCAGCTTCCAGCTCATCTCACCAAGGAAACCTCCTCGCCCTCCAAGCTCTACCAACGTCCTAGCAGCGACTCGATGTCCTGCTTGCAAACTTCAGCCAGCAACTGAACTGAACTCAACAGAAACCAGCAAGACGACACAAAACTGCGAACTGCACAGCAACTTCCTTTTTCCCCTTTCCACGGACTGGTAACACAACTGGGCTTAATAATTATACTAGGCTAAGCAAGACTGTTTATTCGATTCTGTGTGAGGTTTATAAGTTTGATTTGTGGTGTTGTGATATTTTGGGTACAAGTTATTGAGAAAGTAATGTTAGTCTGTTATGCTCTTCACAGTCTTTCGTTGCATCCAATCTAGTAACTTCCTCTAATTTGGCACACACACAGACACACGCATAACTCTTCACCTCATTATCTCTACAGGTCGTAAACATTCCAATAGGGGGAAGGGTGTTATCTCTTTGGCCAGCGACCATCTTGAAAGCACGCTGACTCACACAGACACACACACACACACATGTATACACACATACCTATCTTTGTTTAGCAATTAGACCGTTAGTAATTTGTGTTTTTATACTTTATTATATTCATAATAAATGTTTTTCTTTCACAAATGTTTTTTCATTAATGTTGCATAAGTGAATTTCGCCAACCTCTACACTGTCAAGAACCCCATATCCTTCAACTTAGCTAACTATCTATATGGTAATTTTGGTTATAGTTATTAATTTAATTGTTAATCAGAGTTCCAAATTTGTAGTTAGAACCTTTATGAGACTTAATCAATAAATTGGCTATCTTTTCCCTTCCTTTGAAGGGTGGTGCCACGAGGTAACTTTAATCAATTAAAGTTATTATTTAATATTAATAATAAAATATTAATATGTAATATTTTTATCTTGATAACCAAATTTATTGAATGCCGAAAGGCACACCATTTTATGGTATCACGTTTGATGCATTATGGCACAACAGTGTCAAGTTCCTAGGTTTTTTCCAGCTCTCAAAATCTCCTAAACTCCTGCTGTGATTTTTTCCAGCTTCTGCAGGTCATTGTGGGAGGTTAAGAGGTCATCCACATAACTGTCCTCTTCAAGGACTCGCCGTTCATCGTCGAAGTGAGCAAACATGGGCAGGCTTGCTGTTAACCGCATAGCTACCTGTGCAATGCAGCCGGCTGGCTTGTCCCCGATGTTGACTCTTGTGATGGCATATTCACTTATCTCTTCATCTGGACTGTCCCTCCAAAGAAATCTGTGCAGATGCATCTCACGCTCCTCTAACCATACTGAGTTGTACATTTTCCTGATGTCCCCTAATGCTGCATGCACACCCCCTCTGAACCTCAGCAGAACAGCTCTGATAGGGTTGAGAACATCTGGTCCCTTTAGAAGAAGATCATTCATGCTTACACCTTTGAATTTCTGGCTGCTATTCCATACAATACTCACTGGAGTTGTCACTGAATGAGGGCACTGCAGCTTTGTTGTTGGTGGGATCTACAGTCCATGGATATTTTGCATCCCAGTGTGGAGATGTTGCGTGAGCATCCTCTGTGATGTAGGTGAGGCCTCCTTTTATGATCTCAAGCTCCCTCTCCTCTGCCAAGGTCAATTATTTTCCTCCTGGTTGGCAGTTTCCGCATCGACATCCTCCACATCTTGGTTCACCTGCAGCTCCAATGCTTTCCCACCGCCACCGCTCCAGGAAGTCACGGTTACTAGCAGCTGTAAACTTGGCCTGAGCCTGTTGTAACTGGGCTGCCTCAGTTGTTGGACTCCTGAGGATTTCCTCACACTTTTCAGCAGCTGTCCTCATGGAGCGAGCAAAGTGTGTTTTGGACTCGTGTGTTGCCACTTCTACTTCCTCAAACAAGTTGGGGTGTGCTCCGCCCACTGTCTTACCCAATAGACTTTCCCACAATACAAGATCTCCTACAACTCTCACTCTCTGCGGAGCGAGTCTTCCCTCTCGGTGGCTAATGAGGAGTTCAACTTCTTCTGGCCTTCTCAATTCCTCAAGCTCAACCTCCGGGAAGAATTTCTGCAACTTCTCAGGTTCAATTATTTTGTGCACTTTGGCAATTTCATCCAAGCCGTAGCAGACAAGTTCATGTGCCCTCTCTGTTCCTTGAGGAGTTTTGACTCTGACTTTGAGGACATATCTTTCAGTGTTCACCTTCATGGTCATTCCACCAACCCCGTGCACAACCAAGGTTATCTTCTCACTTTGTAACTTCAGCCTGTCAGCAGCCTTATGGGTAATGTAGTTTGTGTCAGATGCAAGGTCAACCAGAGTCCCAATCTTCTGCCCTGCATTTGCAGTGACCTCCATCAGCATCATGATGACAGGAGGTTCAGACAGCCCCCTTTTCTCCAAAAGCTCTGACTGGTCTTTAGCATTGTTTGTAACTGCGGTTTTGTTGGTGAAAGCTTTTTTGCACCGTTCTGCTAGTTCTGGGGAGAGTTCAGACAAGAACTCCTCTTGTTCCTCTGTTAGCTTGCTTTTACCACTGCTGCCTTTTCCACTCTTTTCCTCCTCACCCCTTTTTAGTTCTCCTTTTGGGCAGAGAAAGTAATGGTGGTCTGGGGTGTCTCCTCCCTTTTTACAGTATTTATTCCTGCATAGGAAGGTGTCTCTGCAATATCCGTCGTCATCGTGGCATCCAAGACATTTTCTGCACGCTCCCAGCTTTTTTAAGGCAGATTTCTTTTCCGGTAGCTTCAGCCCTTTGAACTTCCTACAGAAGAAAATGTTGTTATTGTGTCCACTATCACCACACACACCACACACATCTTCCAGCTCTCCTTTCTTTGTGGTTCTTGTTGAAGCATATTTCCTCTCATATTTCTTTTCTGGACGGTCTGATTTCTCCGTCTTCTCCACAATCCTTAGCTGTTCAAGCCTCTCAAGGATTTCTTCCTGTTTTTTTAGGAATTTTAAGAGCATGTCAAAGTGGTTGTCTGAAGTGACATCATTTGCAGGGTTGACCATAAACATTAGCCAGTCTCTTTTAATAAAGTCAGGTAACTTGCTCTCAATAGATTTAATTACAGTAGGTTCTTTATGGCTCCAGAGTCTCCACAGACTGTATGAGGTCAATGACTCTCCTTGGCTGGTTCCCCCTCACATGTGGTATCTTCTCCAGCTTGTGATGGAAATCTGAAAATACAAACACCAAAGTTATCTACATGTATTTTAATAGGGGCTTTCTGCAGAAAGGATCAACACAGAGAGTCACAAGGATCTCAGAGTGAGGATGGAGAACAGTCAAATGCAAGGATCTTATATAGGAGAACTAAAGCTGTTTGCCTGAGCCAGTTCAGACTGGTTCTGTAGGCGCAGTTTGAGACAGGAATTAATGCACAGGAAACTGATTTGCATACATTTCCATTGGGTTCTTGAACAGTCAATAAGTAATGGAAAGGTCAAACAGGTATATAGAAAGGTCATACAGGTTTCAGGTCATAAACATTTCAGGTCATGGAGTCTTAGACAGGTATGCAAAAAGTTACTCTTCAACTATAAAATAGGTTTCAACCACACTTAATTATTTTCCACTACACTAAGTCATTTTTCCAATACAAGCTCCTCAAGGATTTCTATGGCGATAGTTGACTTGTTGCCATACCTGTTCTCCATGACTCTGAATATATCTTCAGCAGTGTTGTAGGTTGAAAGTCTGAGGTCCTTTGAAATCTTGTCCTCCACACGATCCAGGAGCTGAAGTTTCTTGACTTCAGCTGATCCAGTTGGCTCTCCTTGCCGTTGTAGGCTCTCCCAGTCTTTCCTCCATCTGTGATATTCTCTTTTGCAGCCATTGAAGATGGGCAGAGTGGTTGGCTTGATCTTCACGATTGGTGTTGCTGGTGTGGGCAGTGCCCTCCCCCTCCAACCTCCTGAAACTTCTGTGGCTCGCATTTGTTCTGCAATCCTCCGTGCAGTGACGAATTCAGCTCTTTTATGTTCAAGCCTGTTGCTAGCTGTTCTCAGATCCTTGACTCTGTTATCTAGCTCATCCTTTAATAATGCAGGGATCCATCGCTCCCAAGCTGACATCACTGTGGTGAGCTCCTTTATCCGCTTCTCCAAGAGGGTCAGGTGCACTTCATAGCACTCCAAATTAGTACTTTCAACAACTACATTATTTGCTTGATCACAGGCATTTTCAGCTTCTATGATCGCAGTTTTGAGTTCATTTTTGCCGTATCTTGACCACAGGTTCGTCTGGACAATATCTTTTACTTCTTCAAACTTTGTTTCAGCTTCATTTTCTGTCCTCTCAATGTCGCCCTCTTGCTGCTTTTCAAGCACTGCTTCTTCTTCCTCCTCCTCTGGCTTTTTAATCTCAGCCAGCAGTCCCATCCTGTAGTCATCATTGGCATCAAGCAGTTGTCTCAAACAGTCTGAGAGTTTAGTGAACTCATCCTTTAGCTCTGCTTCAAGCATGCTGCTTACCCCTCTGGTAATGAAGTTTGCCTGTCTGGTGAAGCTGCTTTTTGCAGTGGTCCTCTCTCTTTTGAGCTGCTTGACCGTCTTCCCCAGAGCATCCTCTGCCATTTTGATTCCCTCTGCGTCAACAGCTTGTCTCTGGATGTCTGAAGCCGTTTATCCTCAGGTCCAGGCTGCTTCGCGTGGTTTTCAACTGTCAAGTTCCTAGGTTTTTTCCTTCAACTCTTGCCCAACTTGCAACTTGCAAGGTTCTTGGTACAAGAACCCCAAAGGACGCATGGGACAACTCTTTCCAACACAGCTCTATTTATTTTTCCTTATTTGTTAGTTGTTTGCTGGTTGGTTCATCAGGTTGAAAACCTTCAAAACACAAAAAGAACAAGAAGTTATACAAATATGCAAATATTTCAAACAACTACAATCCAATAAATAAAGTAAATATGTTTTTTACAGTGTATGTAAATGAATGAATGTAAACAGTATTCAAACACCTATATAAATTGAACAAACAACTAAGTACACTTAAACAAAAAGCCAAACTTATATGCATGCTGCCTTTATGCTGTGTGCTGCTTGATTATTATTTTACCATTCGTCAAACAAGACATCCTAACATTAATGATGATAGCAGCACTTCCAATATTAAATAATCATCAAAATAAAAGTCTTGCTACAGTACCAGTGGCTTCTTTGGTTGTACCATGAGCTGAATCCTCTCTCTCTCTCTCTCTCTCTCTCTCTCTGCTGAGACGTTTGCTGAGAGTCCCCTTCCTCTCGCAGGTGTTCCAACTCAAGTTGTAATGAGCAGCCTGCACTGGCCTGCTGGTGGTGCATTATGGGACTTTAAGTTTTTTAGACAAAGTTCATCTTTTTACCTCAACAATGTGTATAGCCAAAAGAATAAAGAGGCATTCAAATCATACCTGTGGTTCTCAGAGTTCATGACGAGATACGCACGGCAACAGAGAGGTCTGTTACACACCCATCTCTCCTCTCCTCCCCATTTTTCCCTGCTCACCCGAACCGATCGAGGCAGACCACATTGAGTCTGGTTCTGCTAGAGGTTTCTTCCAGTTAATGAGGGAGTTTTTTCTCTCCACAGTCGCCAAAGTGCTTGCTCATTGTGGGAACTGTTGGGTTTCTCTATAAACATTTTAAGGTCAATGTAAAGTGCCTTGACATAATGTATATAATGATTTGGCGCTATACAAATAAAATTGAATTGGCGCACATCAATGTCAAAAGGTACTGATGTCCAGATTTTGTTTTGGAGTGGACCGATAATATCAATGAGGATGTGTTTGAAAGGTTCTCCTAATATATAGGTTGCAGCATGGCAGGGGGAATAACCTGGTTCGGATTACAACTAACCTGGCAGATATGGCAAGAACGACAATATTTAGTCACATCCGCTTTCAAACCTGGCCAAAAGAAATACAGCAAGATAAGGTGGTAAGTCTTTTTTATTGCTAAATGCCAGCAGAACTTTCATGTGCGAGGCTGAGAACTTGAGGGCGAAATTTCTGAGGAACCACTACTTGTTGAAATGAATTCCAACCTAGATCACCAGATGAGGGATTGCACATTAACACACTGTTGTTGATGCTGTAGACAAAGGGGCACTCACCGCTCGAGTTGGCAACAGAGATGCACGTAACCAGAGTTGGGTGGGTCTGTTGTGCCTGGATATGCTCAGCCCTATCAACCTCAAAATACAGGTTAGCTTCAGAAGTCAACACATTATCAATCACACATTTTTCAGATTTTCCTAAAAATGTTTCTGTTTTTTTAGGACCATCTTCGGGACACATGAATGAGTCAGACAAATCAATCACATCACCAAATTTAGGCGTTTGTGCACGTGTAACAGCACAGCTAGGGAACACGGAGGATGAGCTAACAGCAGCGGGAGCAAAAACACGAGAATCAGCAACAGGGTTTTCCATCTCTTCAGGGGTCGAAAAAAAGGATCAAGGCAACACCCCGCACCAGAAAACGAGTTCGTATTCCAAAGACGAGACAAGAACGCAAGAATAGAGTGTGTATCGGTGCTCTTAATACCGTAATTTTCATGCCCCACAGAAGGGCATCAGGCTACACATTTTGTAACATGAGAGACTGACTAGCTCCGGTATCACACAATACTGTGATCGACATCTAATCTTCCTCCCTTCCTGTCAGAGAGACTGAACCTTTCAAGATGAAAGGTCGATAACCCTCATCCACCTCATCTTTTTCAGGTTCGACTGGAATCAACTTCACTTTCTCTAAATTGTGGCAGTAAGGCGACATGCCTGCTTACATCAAATTGCTCAGACAAAGCGGAGGGGAGACGCATACTTACAGGGGTAAAAAAGAGCAGGTCTATCTATCTCCAAAGCCCTTATGCGGAGATGCATAATCTCAACCTCGCAGGTTTTTATTCAAGTTACACCACTCTCAGGCGTAGGGCCTGATCCTCCGTATCCTGTATCAATGCTATCGGGTCTCTGCTCGGAACCTCAGCCCCTAGGGTTTGTGTGGCTGTGGCAGCCGCCGCTCCCACTTCCCCATATAAAACCCTCAGGTGCAGTACCCATCTAAGACTTTATTGTCCCAACTATACCCCTGTCCACCAGCTTCTCTGACAAACACATTCTGCCTTGCGTGCATTCAAGGGGACAGAGATATCAAAGAAATTTGCGATCAATAACAAATCCGCTTTTGTGCCTCTATCTAGTTTATCAAGGGTGGGATCTTGTGCAAACTTATCAATATCAAATGCCATTTTTATACCCGCACACGCAAAGAAAAATTGCCAACCAAAGACAGGAATTAATTCATTTTCCAACCAACGACCACGATAGGAAAAAAAAGAAAGGACGAGCCCCCACTTTATGTTCAGTGCTAACTACAAGTTGTGGGACAGTGAATGGGACTAATTTTAATATATACACAAATACTTACTAACTAGATCTAGGGTAACAAACACAAGGTAAACACGCGAAGCAATCAATAGCACAACAGGTTTAGAAACCGAGGACAGAACCGAGCCACTGCTGTCAAGTTGTTGTCATCGGACTGCTGGAAACCCCGGACTTTTTAAACTGCAGGATGTTGCGGAGGGACCAACCAGCAGCGGACAGCTCCCAGGACAAATCAGCCCACCCAGCTAATCAGCAGGAGACCTAGTGGTGGCCCTACAAATCTCCTCTACTGAGCAGAGCACACACTCACACTAAAAACACAGACACACAAGTTATGGAGAAGAAAACACTACGGCCAGGTCCTAAACATATGGCATAGGTGAACGGTTATCTGCCAAAAACCAGCAAGCACTGGAGGAGGAATCCACCACAGCCTCCGATATCCCCGGCCATTAGCTATTAGGCTTCTAGCCTTCCACTGAAGTATGTGAAGTACCATAATTAAGGGGCGAAACATCAGGTTGTACATTTTCTCCACCTTTAGCTGAGATGGAACATTAATGGTGTGGCAGATGAATACTATAAAGCTCACTTTTTTCACAACTAGATTGTCATTATCAACTTTGCATCTGTGGGTACAAGCACTCTGCATAGGTATGGGGGCTTGGGTTGGGGCCTGGTTTCCTGGAACATTGTTATCTCTTGGAACTGAATTTCTTTGCATTCCACTAGCATCAAATCTAGTTTATTCCTGCTCTCCTTACTCTCTTTAATGCCTCTGCATTTGACACCTTTTCAATAATCTTTACTTTCTGGCTTCCCTCTCCACTTCACAGCCTCCAAATGTAGCACTATGCTCACCTCTGCAGTTAGAGGATTTCCCCTTGGCATATTTTCCACATTTTCCATTTTTATGCTGGCCTCCACATCTTGCACATTTTATTTTGTCTTTGCACTGCTGTGCAGTGTGTCCTGGGAATTATTCCATTACATTACACATCATATATCTCATGTGGACTGATTTGGGGAGGGTTTTCTCAAACTCAATAAGCACTGATAAAGTTTCCTTTAGTGTGCCATCCTGATTATATTCAATTATTACTTTACACTAATTTTCTTGTGTTTGCTCCATACCTGCCTACCTGTCATACTGGCTAGTTCTTGATTTTTCGGTATTGCTACCCCTGTCGCCCTCACTATGGTCCAACCAACTTTTCAGCCGCTAGCGTCTCGACTCCATACCCACTAGTGTTTCGGCAGTGTAATTGCAGAGCAACGCACACACACCTACGCTCAATTATGAATGCTCACAACAGTGTAGGCCATGGGTGTAAGCTACGTGCGTACGTACGCCGTAGCTTCGACGCAGAACTATGAACTATTCTTTTTACCCTGTTAAAAGTTTTATTTTATTTAATTTTTTTCCTTACTCTTGTTGAGGGTTAAGGACAGAGGATGTCACACCTTGTTAAAGCCCTATGAGACAAATTGTGATTTGTGAATATGGGCTATACAAATAAAATTTGATTGATTGATTGATATTAAATGCAAGTTGAGATAAGAAAGTAATGAAGAGCTCAAGGAAATGTTTCACAAATGTGTCATCAGGCAAAGGCAACTTTATATATATTCAGCGGTCCCCCTTGGTATCCCCACCAGGAATTCCTCTTTAGAAATGTCTCTGTTTATTGTCTATTGTTTATTGTATGGTGATATTTCGCAAATGAAACAGATAGTTCTATATATATCTATTGTAAATACTCCCACACGAACATATATATGTATATATAACAACAATTCATAAAATGTAGGTGATTACACACTGGTGAAAAACATCACTAGGATTATATTAAATTCAGTTTCTGCCAATAGATCCCTTTCACCTAAATCTTACATACTGGACCTTTAACATGTCTGATATGCCAAAATTCAACATTATCATAGCACCACCTACTAGCAACACAAGAGGATGTGACATTTAACTGCGTCATGCACTGTGCAAAGGCATAATGCAATATCAAGCTATATGTCAACAAACCACCAGCAACTACACCGCGGCCACAGCAAACCTCGATGGGCTCAGACTGAGGGGGCAATCACTGCTTACAGTTTAGATTTTTTATGATACTGGACCTGACCGGACCCAGCAAAGATTATTTATTATTCAGCACACAGCACCTAGCTACACTGTACATGATTATTATCTTGCGTAATTATAATAATAATAATAATAATAATAATAATAATAATAATAATAATAATAATAATATACTTTACATAACACCTTTCAAAAAACACTGTTATAAAGTGCTTTAGAAGTTAAAATTGCAAACTGAAGACAAACAATGGGAAACATACAAATATATATGCAAGTATTGTGCTACTTGCATGACTGGCCATGTATGATGCTCACTGTACTTCAAAATAACGCAATACCAACTATCTATTCACGCCGCTTCAAACAGCGGAACTATTGAGAGAGACCAGGCACGGGCAAAACATGTCACACCGTTCCACATTATGCGCGACACCGGAAACTACTTTACTCCACCATGTAAACTATCGTATCCCGCTGTGTTGTCTCACAGGCAAATTAAATATCTGGTAATAGAATGTATGTATGTGTGTGTGTTTCTCTCTCTGTGTGTGTGTGTCTCTCTGTGTGTGCGTAGACTTACTTTTCCGAACGTGCTCAATTAATGCATGTTTTCGGAGCAAATTTTTCAATACGCCTTCTCCTTTGAGACAGAGCAGAGGGTTCAATTCGCCCACATACTGAGGATAGCACAAGATATTTTGGTCTTCAAGATGTCAGAGCCTTCTATTATTCAACCATATGGCCTAGCGTTAAAACTATTGTCTTGAGAAATGTGCAGATTGTACAATAATAGACACGATGTAGTTTTAAAGATTGAAAGAATCAAGTACTTTTATCACGTGGATTAGCTACCGTTAGCTCCAAAGCTACGCAGCTAAGTTACTTGGACAGCCCTTTCAAGTTGGTTCCTGACAGGTTAGCTTACAACAGCTAACTTCGTGAACTATGTGAACTAACCAAGAGTGCTGATTAAGGAGCTCCCTGCAACCCTCTGGTTGGTGGACATTTTCAGTTAACAGTTTTAAATGGTATTTTATGTACTAGCCAATACTGTCGAGGGATTGTTGAGGCGTTTCCAGTAGTTGCTAACTTGCTATTAAATAGTAGTAGTGTTGCCTTGCTAACGCTAAGTAGCTAACATACTGAGGTACGGTGGCACGTAAAATCAATTGCCCCCAAATAAGTGACAATTACATTTTTTACATGTGCCACATACATACATACAAAGGTTACTCAACAAGGCAGTATTGCCATTTTTAGCCTAGCGATAGCTGTGAAAGCTGTAAGACTACTGTAAAGAGCCTTCAGCTGTTTTTGATTACATTTGTAACACTCAACTGATGACAACAATGACAATGGTAATAGTGGTCATTACTATTACAAATGTATGGCAGTGCAGTCAGGCCTGGTGATATTGCTTGGCCAGTCTTTTCAAAAATGCATTTAATTGAGTCATAGATTAAATATGGCTTTGCAACAAAACACTATTCATAATTGCTATTTATGGAATTTGTTGTCAGATAACAATGAGCCATATAAATATATATATTTATAACCTTGTTGGCAGAGGTAATGATATGAAACAGCAAATCGTATATTATTTTAAAATCTGTCACCAGCAAGTGATTAGAAATTTGAATAGATAAATTATTGAATTAATTAACTTTCCATAATCCACCAATTATGTCCTGTGTTTTTGTTCTTTTGTAAATAAGCAGCCATTCAAAGTAAGAAAGAAAGAAGAAGTAAGACATAAGAAATTTCAGTTGTGTATCACATACTGATCATACTGATGGAATTTGCTTCTGTGTTATATTAGTAGTTGACACATTGTAATACATTGTATCCATATTATGTGTAAGTCATGAAGCTTACAATTAAACAAGTATTGCAAACTTGTAGTAAATTAATTAATAGAATAGAATAAAATTGTATATAATTTAAACAGCAAGAAGAACAATTAACACATTTTAAGAAAGTAAAAAATCAAACATTTGGTATTGCCTATATCTGTTTTTGGCAAATGTTTTCATTGCAAATTAAATATTTTGAGAATTATTTTATTGGTCAGCAAAAAAAGATATCCCAAACGTTGCATTTATCAGATTACTACATGGCTGCTTGAGACACTAAAATATATAAACATGAATTAAGACCCAGCATTCTTCCTGTAGGTGTTGCAGGTTGCTCTCATGTACCCATGGAGAAGGTAGCCTTTGAGGGGTGGTTGGAGTCCATCTCTGCTACTTTCCTTACTCTAAATGACCAGGAGCGCAACCAGTCTCTAGACCACCTCATATCATTAAGTGGTGCTGCCCAGCTCCGTCATCTGTCAAATGGCCTGGAGACACTGCTCAAGCGCGACTTCTTGCGTCTCCTCCCTCTGGAGCTTGCCTTCTACTTGCTACACTGGCTGGACCCTCAGACTCTCCTCACCTGCTGCCTGGTCTGCAAGCAGTGGAATAAGGTAAATATCATGCAGCCTTATATCTCACAGTGTTATGGGGTACTTGTTGTTTGTCTTAAATATGTCTGTGTTTCCTCTCGAATTTTCTTTTGTGAGTTTTATTAAAGCCTTTGCAAAGGGATCAATCATTCCGCAGGTACCTAAGTAGAAAGACAAAGGAAGATTCAGTCATATAAGTTTTTATAAGAAGCAAACCATGCCCCGTAATTTCATGCTGGGCGCATATGCGTAGATTGCAGTTATACCTGCGGACTTGCAGTTGATTTCTCATGAATAGTGGATGGGTTCGGGCCCTATTTTTTTGCACCATAGTGCACTGTGCAAAGGGCAGTTAAATGTCCGGTGCACAGGGAGCTCTGTGTGCATTCAGCACTTCGGTGACAGGATATGCCTGGCGCATCTGGAAACGTGGAGAGATTGAGATTTCCAGACATTGTTTTATTACATTTATCCTTGCTTTTCAGTAAGAATATCCTATGAAATAAAAAAATAAAAAATTTGTAACAGGAGATATATAGTTTACAGATTTACCCTTGTGACAGCCCCCATCCCTCCCTCCTCTTGCTCTCTGAGACTCGCGCAGTCAGCCCTCACCAAAGTGACACTTCACTTATGGGAAGGATAAGGGAAATATAAAACAATCTCTGGTTGGTTAAGCAAATCCCCGCCGCTAACACACCCAGTACATCTATCCCTGTTTCCAGATGTGACAGGCGCATCCTGTCACCAAAATACCATATGCACAAAGCCATGGCGCACAAAAATAGGTCCATATGTTTTTATTGGCTAGTAATTGCAAACATCTCCACAATAGTGTGGTCTCAGAGTCAGTGCAGACCAGTGTGTGTCAAACTAAATCTCATTATAGAGGCTATATCATGCGATTAAGTGAAACGTTTCATCTCTCATCCAAGAGGCTTCTTCAGTTCAGTTTGACATTTCAATCAATTTTATTTTATTTGTATAGCCCATATTCACAAATCACGATTTGTCTCAACGTGCTTAACAAGGTGCAACATTCCCTGCCCTTGCCCTCAACAAGAGTAAGGAAAAAAGTAAAGAACAGATTTATATCTAGTGGCCCCTAGTTATCCCATTCCCACAACTAAATAAGTTGCTGCCACACAATATATTTTTTCCCGAAATGTCACCAGAGGGGCTCCTTGATTATGCAAATATCTGTTACCATTTCAATTTTCCAAACAACTCTACTTTAAATGAATTGGAATTTAATTAAAACCAGCCTTCTTAAGTGTAATATATTACCAGCAGAGGCGGAGTGGAATTTCGTGCAGGTCTCTAAATTAGCGAATATAATTTCTGCGGCTGGTTGATGGGCGGATGAGTCAAGCATATCTGCGGATTCAGATGTTGTCAGAGCCTATTTGGGCCTCTCTAGCGCATACACACACAAGTGGTAAGAAAATTATATCACAAAGCCACCTCAAATGTTGGGGTGAGTAAAGTGTTTCTCCTAGTTCCGCTGTACAATGTCATTCTCAGCCCATTAGCTTCTTCTTTTTGATTCAAAGCAGAAACTTACAGGGAAAAGAAAGTGCAGCAGATCACAAATGATAGTGGTTTCTCTTTTGAGAACATATTCTAGAACAACAAATACTTGACATCTCCATTACAATAGTTTGGCCATGGACAATCATGGACTTGAAAATGTGATGCTACCATGCTGACCAATCATAGTCATTGTGGTCTGCAATACCATTCTACGGAGGCTACAGGATCAGATACAAGGTGACACCATACTGTAACTACTAGCACCTTTCATGTGAGGGAGATTCAAGAATTTCTTTTATAGTGTATAGAAATCAAGAAAAACATTCACAGTGACATGAGACATCCTTCCCTTTCAGGAATCATCTGATATGACAACTCTTTCTGACAAAAGTGCTATAGCTGTATGGCCTGCTGCTGCACTGTTAAAGGGATATTTTACTGAAAAATGAAAATTCACTCATTATCTACTCACCACTATGACGATGGAGGGGTGGTTGAAGTCATACTCAGAGTCTCAGGGGGTAAACAGTGTTGCAGTCTAAGTGACCACTTTTTTAAGACAGAATAAAACCACAGAAAAAAACGCAACATGCCTCCATACTGCTCCTGAGGCGTCTTCCAAGAGTAAGGCTGCAGATATCGATAATTTTTTTATCAATTATCTAATGATTATTTTTTATTACTCGATTAATATAATAATGAAGTCATTATTCCACAACAAAAAAGTCCAATCTGAACTGCTAATCAGCCTTTTACAATCCCTTACAAAATCTCTCCAAAATAGAATTAATGCAAGAGCTTGTTCCATTCAAGTAAAAGGAATATATCAATCTAAATTAAGCTTTTCACCAACAAAATAAATGAAAACCAATTAAAATTCAAGTAACTTAATGGAGGAATATCAATACACTGTAAATTCAAGCAGCCTAGTACTTGTATCAATGTCTCTATTAAGTCAAAAACTCAATAAAATAAAGTACAATTCAATAGTATTTCAACAATGTTTATTATTAATTTTCACACTGAACTCGAGGGTACTCTAATAATATTATAATAATAATAAACTAAATGTTCTTTTCTCATTTCAAGTAAAATAAGGTTTACATTTAAAAACTAAATAAAGAGCTTTTGAAAAAGGCATCTTAAAATAAAGTGCTTAATTTTAGAGTTTAAGTTAGAGTTTTCCCCTTTTCTTCTTTTTTCTTTATATATAACTACGTTACACATATAAACAATCTCAACAAATATTAACAAATACTTACAGTTAAGCTCTAACACCTTTTCTCCTTCTTCCCACTTTCTCTTGTTCATTGAGAGAAGTAAACTACCATGTGCTGCCACCGTAAACACGGAAAAAGCTGCGCAGGTTAAAATAAGACTACTGAAATGCGAGAAAAGTTGAGCAGGTTAAAATAGAAACGGTTAGTCAAAATCTAATAACAGGTCTCGGTCCGTATAGAACGGCATCTGGGTCTCTTCCGGACCGTAGTCCGCTTGTTGGTGACCTATGATGGTGGGCGATTCTTTTCACTACAGCTTGCTCTTCAGCTTGCTCTTCACGTGAGTCCATGCTTTGACTGTGCGCAGCCACCCTTCTTACGGCGCATTGACGCATGTTGCGCAAATCAATTTATTTACATAATCGATGACATTGATTACATCGGCGCGTCGCCCCAGCCCTATCCAGGTGTACGTAGTGGTGCGAACACACGGGGGCCCTTGAGGGAGAGTGTGTGTGGTTTTTTCCCGGTGATATCAGAGGAAATTTAGGCTTAAAACATGGTCTAAATTACGCTGTTTCGAGTCAAATATGAATGTCGGGGCTTGCGGACACTTGGATGACACCACACGAGCAATATAGAGGCATGTTGTGTTTTTTTATGTCTCTGAAGAAGGGGTCCAGTTTACTTGTATAGGATTTGGCTGCAGCACTGTTTACCTCTGAGACTCCAAAAGTGTTTTGTGGACTCAAACACCCACCCCTCCATCAGCATAGTGGTAAGTAGATAATGGGTGAATTTAAAATTTTCAGTGAACTATCCCTTTAGGTGTTTTGCAGTCTGGCCTGGTAGGACAACAATATGCAATAATTACAAAAAATCGCATTCCATTCCCAATATCGTAATTTCCTATCCAAATAAGGATAAATAACACAATATAGCACATTTTCTGTGGATTCATAGAAAAATAGCTTTTTAAATAATAATACTTTTTGAAATATTCTTAAAATGTTTTTTTGTTTTTTTAAGAACTGTTTTGGCGTCATGCATAGTTCGGGGTGTGTGTTTTATGTCTTTCTCGACAATATAGATATTAGCATGATATAGATATTAGCACGCTTTTAAGTGTGGAAAAAGCCTATGTATTTTTACTTTGTCTGCCTGTAGTTTGGGGGATACCGTGGTGTTTCAAGTTTTTTTTTTTTACTAGGCTACTTCACCCTTTCTTCAATTATGGGTAAGTGCAAGTAATTCTGGGACTCTGATATTCCTTCGAATCTGTCATACTAGACATAGGTCTTAAATTTATTTCATTGTGGTCTTAAAAAAACTAGTTACAAGTACTTATTCTAGTCAAAAGTAACTAGAATTTTGTCACTCCCCTTAGTCAGGTCATCAGCCATTGTGTGAACAACTTCTTTTTTGTGGACTAAGACTGCCGAAAAAACAAACAAAATACAATACAGCTCATAAAAAGCATGTTCTTTGCTGTTAAAAATGTTTCGCCCCCTCCTGATTTCTTCTATTTTTTCTTATTTATCTAATTTAATCATCTCAGATCGTGTACATTGATTGGGAGGAATTTTGGCCCACTCTTCTTTGCAGAATTATTTTAAATAAGTCGGAGGATTGGAGGATTTTAAAGCATGAACTGCCCATTTAAGATCTTAACACAACATTGCAATAGGATTCAAGTCAGGAGTTTGACCAAGTCACCCCAAAACCTAAATTTTATTTCGTTTGAGCCATTCAGAGGTGGACTTGCTTGTGTGCATTGGATCATTGTCCTGACACAATTGAGCTTGAGCTTTAAGTCATAAAACTGCTGGGTGGATATTCTCCTTCAGGATATTCTGGTTGAGAGCAGAATTCACGTACTGAAGCAGTAAAGCAGCCACAGGCCATCACATCACTGTGTTTGATTGTTGGTATGATGTTCTTATTGTGTAAGGCTGTGTTAGCTTTACAACAGATAGAACAGGACCCATGTTTTACTTTCGACTCATCAGTTCACAGCGAATAGTAATTATTCTGTTGTTTTTTGGCAAATTTGGGACAAGCCTTTTTGTATTTTTTGGTCAGAAGTGGTTTGCACCTTGCAACTCTCCTTTGGATGCCTTTTTTATTGTGGAATCATGAAGACTGACCTTGACTAAAGCTAGTGAGGCTGGCATTTCTTTAGATGTTTGTCTGGGTTTGTGCTCTTTGAAGAAGTATTTCTCTCACCGTGGTTTGCTGTAGTCCAAAAGCAATAGCTTTGTAAGATTTCAATTACTGGAATTTCTTTAGTTTGTAGCATCATCTGTTGCTTTTAGCCTACTTCATATTTCCAGATAGGTCCACTTTAATGATGTTTAGATTGAACAGATCTGGCAGTAATCATGCCTGGGCGTGGCTAGTGACTTTGAACCCAGTTGTCAATTACATTTGTTTAATTGGTTGATTTAGAAACTGTGGGGGGGGATTCATTTTTCTCAATTTAGCTTGGGTTATGTCCAATATTAAACTCAATTTTATTAATATTTAAATGTGATAAATAGAAATAGTCAGGGAGGGGGACCTGTCGCCCAGACACACCTACAAGAGATACACACATATGTCACATATGGTCTTAATGAGTTAAAGGGAAATCCGCAAATAATTCAATCTCAGAATAGAAACACCACAAGTACAAAACTATACAAAAAAACTAACTAAGTGTCCATTTCACTGTAGGTGATAAACTCTTGTCCAGAAGTGTGGCAGAGTGTGTGTCGGGAGCTGGGCTGGAGGATTGATGAGTCCATTCAGGATGCACCACACTGGAAGGGAGTCTACCTGAAGGCCAAACTGCGTATGACGCAGCTGAAAGATCAGGAAGCCTTTGAGACATCATCCCTCATTGGTCACAGTGCTCGAGTATATGCCCTCTACTATAAAGATGGCCTCCTCTGCACAGGTACACTTTCACTGTTTTTTGTTTTTTTCAATTTGGCAAACTACTATTGTACTATACAAACAGTACTATTTTGAACAAACCACTTTTGTATACTATAATGACTATTGGAAAGTAAAATAAATAAAAAATCTAAAATTTTACCATCCATACTCCATATTTGTTCGTCAATCTCATCACAACTCTAAATCTTTAAATTTTCTTAAATTGTAAAGGAGGGCCGCCTTAATACAAATTGCGCCTTTTAAGATAGAATTAGGACACCGGTTTGACTCATATTGACATCACATTGCTGTTCTGGAACAAGTATTACAGAGATGTGCAGAGCTGGGAAGTCTTCTTGTTTTTCAGGATCTGATGACCTCTCTGCCAAATTGTGGGATGTGCGCACTGGGCAGTGCATTTATGGAATTCAGACACACACCTGCGCCACAGTGAAGTTTGATGAACAGAAGCTGGTGACTGGGTCCTTCGACAACACTATTGCATGCTGGGAGTGGAGCAGTGGGTCTAAAATCCAGCAGTTCCGTGGCCACACAGGAGCAGGTTGGCTTATATTAATTGTGCTAAATTCACAGCAGATATCTGTTCTGGTGGGGGGGTGACACTGAGCTCGGCTGCTTTTTCTCAGCTGCCTTATGATTCATATTTATATGAGGGATTGGATATAACCAGATCTGGAAAGCCTTATACACTCATTATGCAAGTTGCATAGGCCTGCACAACTTACAGCCAGGTCCCGCCAGTCCCTCTTGCTAAAACGGGTGTCGGTTCAACTTCGTTGAGACGATAAAACAAAACTATCCTTGTCGTCGCAAAACGAGAAAAAAACTCTGTGAATTACATGAACAGCAATCAGGTGATCTTGTGTGGGTGGCTGTGGCTCAAGAGGTAGAGCTACTCGTCCACTAACCAGAAGGTTGGTGTTTGATATGTGGCTCTATCAGAATAAATAGGCATTCTGCGATATGTAAAAACTACATGAATGCATTTGATATTATTACCTTTTAATGATATTCCAGCATTTCCCACAAAGTTAATGGGGGTGCCGTTGCACACACACAAAGGTCACTCTCACGTGCAACAGATTCAGAGTGGCAGGTACAAAGACTAAGTTTTCGTGTGAGAGAAAGAACTGCATTGCATGCTACAACTGCAGCTGAAACTATGGCTGTAGTAAAAACGTTATGGACCATACCGTGACCATGCAGTAGTAATAATAATAATAATAAGTAGAAAATTCCTCCTGCCGAGACATTTTGAATGTGTGCCTAGTGCTTGTTGCCGGCTCGAGAGAGACATTTATAAAAGCTGCATGTTTATAGCATGATCCAGGTTGGTGAGAGAGAGAGAGAGAGAGACTGATTCAAACCCTCGGAGCCGATCCAAACAGCCAGCAAAACAAACAAAAAATAGTTACGAACGCAGAGGCTTAAGATAAATCCGACTGGCTACTGGCTTGTATGGCTGTCTACAGACTGCAATGTGGCCTGCTCAGTAGTCATCCTCAATACCTCTTCGCCTTCTAAAATCATGCTGCTGCTTGAATCGCAACATCTAAGACATCAAAGGAATCTTTCCTGGCTAAACACACTGGAAAAGAGAAAGCTACATTCTGTGACCGTGGGGAGTTAGAAAAGTTTGACTGATTTGCTCCTTCCAGAAATTACCTCTTAAAATTAACATTAGACCCAACGGAGAACTAAAGTTAATAAAATGGAAACATCCAAAAGTTTAGCTCTGATAGATTTCATAGTGACATTTCTGCAAAGCTAACACGTTTTACTACATTTTGATCTAAAAATCATGTATGACAACCTCCATTTGTGGCTTTGAGAGCAGTATAGGCACACAAAAAGTAGCTGAAAATCTGTCCTGCTCCACTCTCGCTCTAAATGGGCGAGAGACCTTGACTCCTATTAATTTTTTCCCCGCAGTTTTTGGAGATTTTCAAGCGAACCGTTTGGCGAATGTCTTAGAAAAGTCATAGCACACTATCCCCGACCGAGCCACATGTTTTGATGTGCATGTACAACCCCAACTAATAGAAAGTTGGGACGGTATGGAAAATGCTATTAATAAAAGACAGCAGTGATTTCTAAATTTAATTTGATTTGTATTTCATTGCAGACAGTATGAACATAAGATATTTTATGTTTTGTCTGGTCAACTTCATTTTATTTGTAAATATACATCCATTCCGGTCATTCAGGCCTGCAACACATTCCAAAAAAAGTTGGGACGTGGGCAATTTAGGGCTAGTAATCAGGTAGAATGATAAAAAAATGTAGTGATTTGAAATAGGTGATGTCAACAGGTGAAGTAATCATGACTTTGTACAAAAGCAGCATCCAGGAAAGGCCTAGCTCTTTAGGAGCAAAGATTGATCGAGGATCGCCAGTTTGCCAACAAATGTGTGAGAAAATTATTGAAATGTTTAAAAACAGTGTTCCTCAAAGAAGGATAGGAAGGGATTTGGATATTTCATCCTCTACAGTGCATAACAGCAGTAAAAGATTCAAGGAATCTGGAGGAATTTCAGTACACTACAATACATAGTTACATCCACAAATGCCAGTTAAAACTTTACTGTGCCAAAAGGAAGCCTTATATTAACCGTGTCCAGAAGCGCCGTAGACTTCTTTGTGCTCGAAGGCATCTGGGATGGACCATAACACAGTGGAAACGTGTATTGTGCTCAGACGAGTCAGTATTTCATGTCTTTTTTGGAAGAAATGGACGCTGTGTACTCCAGACCAAAGATGAAAAGGACCATCCAGACTGTTACCAGCAACAAGTCCAAAAGCCAGGGTCTGTCATGGTATGGGGTTGTGTCAGTGCCCTTGTTAAAGGTAACTTACACTTCTGTGATGGCACCATTAATGCCGAAAAGTACATAGAGATTTTGGAGCAGCATCTGCTACCTTCAAGACGACATCTTTTCCAGAGACATCCATGCATATTGCAACAAGACAATGCAAAACCACATTGTGCACACATTACAAAGGCATGGCTGCGGAAGAAGAGGTTGGGCGTGCTGGACTTGCCTGCGTGCAGTCCAGACTTGGCCACAATAGAGAATATGTGGTGCATTTTAAAACGCAAAATCTGACAACGGAGACCCTGTACTGTTGCACACCTTAAGACTTGTTTGCAGAAAGAATGGGACAAAATGACCCCTGAAATGCTTCATCACTTGGTGTCTTGAGTCCCTCAACCTATTTTGAGTGTTGTGAAAAGGAATGGCAACATTACAAAGTGGTAAATGCTTTACCGTCCCAACTTTTTTTGAAATATGTTGCAAGAATCAAAATTGAAATAAGTGTTTATTTTGAAAAAACAATACAATTCATGAGGTCAAACATCAAATAATGTGCTTTGTATCGTTTTTATTGTAATACTGGTCAAAGATCATTTATAAATCACTTTTCTCAGTTTTAATTTTAAATCTAACATACCGTCCCAACTTTGTCTGATTTGGGGTTGTATGACAAAACTGCGGGAGGAGTAGCGGGACGAAATTTCATACGGAAGAAGAATAAGAAGTAGTCAAATAATAAGTATGCAGAATAGTAATATATGGCCAATGCAATAAACCAAACAAAAGATAATAGACATTTTATGTAAAAAATTATAAATGGGTTTTTAAAAGAGGATACTGAGGTAAATGGTCTGTATTTATATAGCACTTTTCTAGTCTTGATGACCACTCGAAGTGCTTTACAGTACAGATTCATTCACCCATTCACACCCATTCATATACTGTATCTATGTGCAGCACTTTCTCTATTACATAGGGGCAGGGGAAAATTTGGGTTCAGAAGCATGCCCAAGGACAATTTGGCATGTTTAGAGGACATCCTACCTCCTGAGCGACAGCCGCCCCGAAGGTGAGGTGGCTTGTCTGGAAACATTAGAATAATGCAGGCCGCCATATTCTAGATATTTAATGGGAAACACTATTCCCTTTTTTTAACTGTTTTTCAAAAGAAATACTTTTTTGGTTGTTTTCAGTCTTCAGTGTGGACTACAATGATGAGCTGGATATACTGGTCAGCGGCTCTGCAGACTTCACAGTGAAGATTTGGGCTTTGTCTGCTGGTGCCTGTCTCAACACTCTGACTGGGCACACTGAGTGGGTGACTAAGGTCAGCTCACCTTCTCGTCAAGGTGTTAATATGTGCTGGGAGTTAAATCTTGAAATGCCTGATGTTGAAATGTGTATCCTGTGTTGTCATCTCCTCCAAAGGTGTTACTCCAGAAAAGTGAAGTAGAATCTATGATGCACAGTCCTGGTGACTATATCCTCCTCAGTGCTGATAAGTATGAAATTAAGGTAATGCTGATATTTCCCTCTACTTTTTGAAGTATAGAGAAACAAAATAATTGTTTTTATTGTTTTGCTGTTATTCCCATGTTTTAGCTGCTATATCTCAATCAATCCATCAATCAAACTTATTTGTATAGCCCATATTCACAAATCACAATTTGTCTCATAGGGCTTAACAAGGTGTGAATCCTCTGCCCTTAACCCTCAACAAGAGTAAGGAAAAACTACCAAATATAACCCTATTAACAGAGGGAAAAAACGTAGAAACCTCAGAGAGAGCCACATGTGAGGGATCCCTCTCCCAGGACGGACAGAAGTGCAATTGATGCCACGTGTAACTGAAAACATCAGCAAAATAAGAGTATTTAACATTGATTAGAAGAAACAGTTTGTAACATAATGGAAAGTGAATGAATTGAGGAGGTATTGCCATTAATGGTAGTGTATGTGAATAGACATATTGTATATCAAGCAGTCCACGATCAGCTGCCACCACGATCAGGATCCACCACCACAATCAGATGCCACCATAATCCACAATACATCGTCATGATCCACTGACATTATCAGGATCCACCATCACCTGCCACCTCTATCATGGTCCACCACCTATATCCACAATCAGCTGCCAACACTATCATGATCCATCACCACTATCCACGATCAGCTGCCAACACGTAGAGGATTCCCCAATGTGATCACGATCAGCCAACATGATCCTCGATGAACCACTACGATCACGATCTCTGATTCGCCATCCACCATCGTTATCCAAGATGTGGCCAAAGCTGTGGTCCTGGATCTGCAAACTATAAAGCACAAGGACTGCGGGGAAAAAGTCAAATCATTAACATGTATTGATAAGACATTAATGTGATAAAGAGGGAGAAGAGGTAAGAGAAGTTCCATGTCTCATGTGTCCCCCGATATTCTAGACCTATAGCAGCATAACCAAGAGCAGGTCCAAGACAAACCTGAATCAGCTCTAACGATAAACTTTATCGTAAAGGAAGGTTTTAAGCCTACTCTTAAAAGTAGAGAGGGTGTTCGCCTCCTGAACTGAAACTCTGAGATGATTCCACAGGAGACAAGCTTGATAGCTGAAAGCTCTGGCTCCTACTCTACTTTTAGAGACTTTAGGGACGACAAGTAAGCCTGAATTCTGGGAGTGCAGTGCTCTGGTGGGGGGATATGGTACTATGAGCTCTTTTCGGTACGATGGTGCCATATTGTTAAGGGCCTTGTAGGTGAGGAGGAGAATTTTAAATTCTATTCTAAATTTAAGCGGAAGCCGGTGTAGTGAGGCTAATACAGGAGAAATGTGATCTCTTTTCTTGGTTCTTGTCAGGACACGTGCTGCAGCATTTTGGACAAGCTGCAGAGTCTTTTAACGACTTACTGCTGGAGCCTGATAATAAGTGTGGAGGTAGCTGGGAGAGCACCTTTACCTGCACCAGAGGATCAATCAGCGCAGGTGAGAGCTGTTAGCTGATTGATCCTCAGGTTGAAAAGGCAGCAGCGGAGCTTCCTGGGAGAGACACTCAGAACTGAGACACAGGACATGAGAGAAGCTCACGGAGAGACACTTGGGACAGAAACCAGGAAACACATGAGGGACAGACAAAAGGACACTGAAGAAAGCTTAGCCGAGAAACGGCTGGACACTTTGAGTTGAGTCTGCTGAATTTTCACACTGTTTGCACTTTGTGAGGAATAAAATGCTGAAAAGCAACAGTTGTGTCTCCGGTTGTGTGTGGGGGACCCCGGATGCATGGTCAAATGCCACAATAAGGAATTACAATAATCAAGTCTGGATGTAACAAAGGCATGGACTAGCTTTTCTGCATCTTTTTGAGACAGGACGTGTGTCATATTTTTTAGATGTTTCATAAGTGAAAGAAAACAGTCCTAGAAATTTGTGAGAATCAAAGGACAAATTGGGATCAAAGACTGTTTCAATGGAAGCAAGGGCTATGTCATCTAGAGATGCTATATCATTAGATAATGTATCTCTAAGGTGTTTAGGGCTGAGTATTAGAACCTCTGTTGTATTTGAGTTTAATAGAAGAAAATTGCGGGTCATCCAGGTTTTTATGTCTTGAAAAGTTAATTGATTACACTGTTCTGGTTTTATTGATGGGTATAACTTGGTGACATCCGCATAGCAGTAAAAACTTACAGAGTGTGTCCTGATATAGATTCCTAGTGGAAGCATATATAATGAGAATAAAATTGGTCTCAGCACAGAATCCTGGAGACCACTTAACTTTGGTGCGCACAGATGACTCATATCTGAAAATGTATAAGATGGAGAGAAAACTTTGTTTCCTCTGCAGGTCTGGCCTTTAGGAAGAGAAATCAACTGCAAGTGTCTGAAGACACTGTCAGTGTCAGAGGACCGCAGCATCAGCCTTCAGCCTCGCCTGCAGTTTGATGGACGCTACATCGTCTGCAGCTCTGACCTTGGAGTTTATCAGTGGGACTTTGCTAGTTTTGAGATTCTCAGGTAAGAACAAAACTACAGACACAAGACCAAAATATTTACACAGTTCTCTATGTCCTGGTTTAAGATTTTGCTCAGGATTTGTGCAGATTTATAGATGTACAGTTTGTGTAAACTACATATATTAACCAACCAAAACAGTTGATATTTTTGCCCAGATGTCAATATGGTAGCACTTCAAATCTTCAATCAATCAATCAAATTTTATTTATAAAGCCAATAGTCACAAATCATAATTTGTCTCATAAGTTGCGACATTCTCTGTCACTCAACAAGAGTGAGGAAAAACGACCCAAAGAAATTCCTTCTAACAGGGGAACAAAACGTAAAAAACCTCAGAGAGAGCCAGGTGTGAAGGATCCCTCTCCCAGGACGGACAGAAGTGCAATAGATGCTGCTTGTAACTGAACACATCAACAAAATAGCAGTGCTCACAACATTGATTAGAAGAAAAAGTTTGTATCATAATGGAGAAGAATGTCAATGTTTAAAGTATTTATACATAAGAAAATGTCTGATAGAGATGAAGGGAGCAACAATGACAAATTAATTGAGGAGTTATTGTCAGTAGTGAGTATGGGAGTATGGGTGGGTGAGTAGGCGTATTGTATATCAAGCAGTCTTGTTGTAATCATAGTCCACGATCAACTGCCACCACGATCAGGATCCACCACTACAATCAAATGCCACCACAATCAACAATCCACCACCACTATCATGATCCACCATTATGATCCACGATCAGGTGCCACCACGATCACAATCCATTATCCGCCATCAAGATATCTGATTCACGATCCTCCATCATGATCTATGGTCCATGATCAGTCTACGTTCCACCATCATGATCCACAATGTTGCCGCAACAGTGATCCTGGATCTGCAAACGATAAAGCACAAGGAGTCCGGGGAAGAAGTCAAGTCAGTAATATTTATTGATGAGACATTATTGTGATAATGAGGGAGAAAAGAGAAGCTGCATGTGTCCTGTGTCCCATGACAATATAGGCCTATATCAGTATAGCAGCATAACTAAGAGCTGGTCTAAGACAGACCTGAACCAACTCTAACTATAAGCTTTATCAAAAAATAAGGTTTTAAGCCTACTCTTAGAAGTAGAGAGGGTGTCCGCCTCCTGAACTGAAAGTGGGAGATGATTCCACAGGAGAGGAGCTTGATAGCTGAAAGCTCTTGCTCCTACTCTACTTTTAGAGACTTTAGGGACGACAAGTAAGCCTGAATTCTGGGAGCGCAGTGCTCTAGTGGGGTGATATGGTTCTATGAGCTCTTTTCGGTATGATGGTGCCATATTATTTAGGGTGAGAATTTTTTATTCTATTCTAAATTTAACCGGAAGCCAGTGTAGTGAGGCTAATACAGGAGAAATGTGATCTCTTTTCCTTGTTCTTGTCAGGACACATGCTGCAGCATTTTGGACAAGCTGCAGAGTCTTTAAAGACTTACTGCTGGAGCCTGATAATAAGGAATTACAATAATCAAGTCTGGATGTAACAAAGGCTTGGACTAATTTTGTGCATCTTTTTGAGACAGGACATGTCTGATTTTTTAAATGTTGAATGAAGGCAGTCCTAGAAATTAGTTTTACATGAGAATCAGAGGACAAATCGGGATCGAAAATAATTCACTAATTCCTGAAGGTTTCACTGGAAGCAAGGGCAATGCCATCTAGAGTAGCTATATTATTAGATGTAGTTCTGATATAGTCCTGATCCACAGACTGCCGCCTCGGTGTGTTTGTGCACACTTTTTTGTCTCATTTTGTGTGTTAAAGGTTTAGTGTGTAAGATTATTTGAAAGGGATCTATTGACAGAAATTTAATATAATATAATCCTAGTGATGTTTTCACAAGTGTGTTTCATCTAAATTATACAAATTGTTTTATTTACCCTAACATGGGCCCTTTTATATTGAAATACTTTATATTTACATCAGGGGGGGTCCTCTCTATGGAGGCCACCATGTTTCTTGTAGTAGCCCAGACTGGACAAACTAAACACCCTTTGAGCTTTTATGAAAACTGAAGGTTACCACAGGTTCTCTTTCATGTTTGGAAGGGGACGGTGAGGTGAGGGGTATTCAGCTGCAACATGAAACTTCACCACTAGATGTCAGTAAATTCTACACACTGCAACTTTAAGGTGTCTACATATACTGTGATACCTGGAGCTCTTTCACCAGAGAAGAACTCATGAACATCAGGGGAATAACTCCAGCTGACTTATTTTCATAATTTTTGTGTTCATTCGTGGAATTATTGGACATTCAGGTCAAAGGTGTGCTCACCTTTTCCAACACAGTCCACCGGAGGAGGAGGGGGAGACATGCTGGAGCGCTTTGTGCGTCTCCACAGACGCAGACATCTTTAACCTCTTCCAGGAATATTTCTCTCCAACGTGCGCTCACTGAGCAACAAACTGGACGAACTTCAGATCCTGGTGGCTAGAAACAGAGACTTTTCTTCATCTTCGGTCTTGTGTTTCACAGACCGTGGCTGTGTGGATCAACACCGGACTCTGCACTGTGGTGCGGACTGCGACACAGAACTCTCTGGCAAGACGAAAGGTGGCGGAAGCTGTTTTTACATAAACAGCAGCTGGTGCAATGATGTGACAGTGATTCAGAAGCACTGCTCTCCTGTTCTGAAAACTTTTTTCATGAACTGTAAAGCCTTCTACTCCCCTCCTGAACTCGCCTTATTCATTCTGGATGGTGTTTACATTCCAGGCCAACTTGCAGACACACAGCAAATGCTTGCCGACCAGATACATACCCGGACTCCTTAGTTATTGTCCTCAGTGATTTTAACAAAAGAAATCTCTGCCACGAACTCTCTAAATACAAAATGTCCGACCAGGGAGGAGAACACCTTGGATCAGTGTTATACAACAGTCAGCGGAGCCCATCACACCGTCGCCTGTGCTGCACTGGGACACTGGACTGATTCCAGCATACGGGCAGATATTAAAGCTCTCTAAACCTGTTGTGAGGACATCTAAGAAGTGGACCAGGGAGGCTGTGGAGGACCTTAGCGTGTTTGGACTGCACTGACTGGGATGTCTTCAGGTCTGTTACCATCAGTATGAATGAATACACAGAGGCTGTGACTTAATACATCAGCTTCTGTGAGGACTGTTGTATCCCATCACATACCAGGGTGAGTTGAAACAATGACAAAGCCTGGTTCACAGCCAAAATCAGACAGTTAAGGTTGGAGAAGAAAAAAGGCATTTAGGAGTGGAGACGGGGACATGTTTAAAGAGTCCAAGTACAAGTTTAGCAGGGTGGTGAGAGATGCTAAATGACAGATCTCAGAGAAACTGAGTAGACCAATTCTCAGGTAACGACTGCTTCTGTCTGGAAAGGGTTCAGACACCTTCAGCTCCCCACTCCATTAATGACCTGCGCCTGGCCAACGAACTGAATAAGTTCTACTGTCGTTTTGAAAGACAATGGGACAGACCTGACACCATCCCCTACGACAGCCCCCATCCAAGAGTGTCACCAATGCTAGCTCTGCAGAGGTCTGTTACTCTCCACACTTGCCCACCATAGTGACCCTTCACCCTCTACCACAGTGTCACCCCTTTCCATCCTGGAGAGGGATGTTAACAGGCTCTGCAGGAGACAGAACCCCCCACAAAGCAGCCAGACCTGTCTCCCCATCCACCTTGGAGCACTATACATTTATAACACCTCACTGGAGACATGTCATGTGCCAGCCTGCTTCAAATCCTCCACCATCATCCCCATCCTCCAAAAACCAAGGACCTTAGGACTTAATGAGTACAGACCCATCGCCCTGACTTCTGTGGTAATACGTTTTTTGAGCGTTTTAAGGCTGCGTTCTTTCTTCTCTGCTCTTCTCTCTGTAAACGAACTGCTGCACCTCCAGTCACCAGTCCGTCAAGCTCCTGAAGTTCGGGGATAACACCACCCTCATCGTTGGTGGGGACGAGTCTGCTTACAGGTGGGAGATTGACCACCTGGTGCAGTGATAACAACTTGGAGCTGTGTGACTCCCTAGTGGACACGTGAAGTCATCCCACTTCCTGGGCACCATCATCATCCAGGACCTGAAATGGGAGCGGAACATCGGCTTCCTCACTCAAAAAGCCCAGAAGAGGATGTACTTCCTGTGGCAGCTGAAGAAGTTCAACCTGCCAAAGCCCAATGATGATGAACTTCTGCACTAGAGTCCATCCTCACCTCCTCCATCACACAATGGTATGCTGCTGCTGCTGCTACTGCCAAAGACCGGGCCAGACCTCAGCGCATCATTTTGCTAGAGCCATTTCCCTCTGGCAGGAGGCTGCCGGCCATCAGGACCAAAACCTCACGCCACAAAAACAGTTTTTTTCCTGACTGGTGCTGTCCTCATCAACAAGGCCTGGGACCCTGTTACTGGGCTGAACTGATGTCCCTGCCTGTGACCGTGACAATTAAACTTCCCATTGCAAATAACGGACTAACTGTACTTTGCACAATCCAGTCTCTAGTGTTTATTTACAATGTATTGCACAATGCCTCCATTGTGCTAATAGTATTTTTGATATAAAATTAATTTTCCTACTTAAAATCAAAACACACCACAGAAAGTCCACAGAAAGTTCCTTGTATGTGTAAACCTGCTTGGCATAAAATCCGATTCTGATTCCAATGCATCTCTAAGGTGTTTATGGCCGAGTACTGTATGAGAACCTCTGTTTTATCTGAGTTTAATGGGAGAAAATTGCGGGTCATCCAGGTTTTTATGTCCGTGAAATATGCTTGAAGTTTAGCGAATCGATTACCTTGTTCTGGGTGTCATCGGCATAGCAGGGAAAATTTACTGGGTGTGTCCTGGTGGTGAATTAATTGGGCCGAGCACAGAACCCTGAGGAACACAGTGATTAACTTTGGTGCGCACAGATGACTCATCATTAATTTGCACAAATTGGAAACGATCTAATGAATAGGATTCAAACCATCTAAGAGTGGTTCCTTTAATGCCAATTAAGATTAAGATGTGATGATCGATAGTGTTGAATGCTGCACTGAGATCTAACAGGACGAGGACAGACACAAACCCTTGATCTGAAGCTAGGAGAAGGTAAATTGTGACTTTTGCCAAGGCTGTCTCCATGCTGCGATGAGCTCTAAACCCCGACTGAAAGTCTTCATATATATTACTTTTCTGGAGAAAGTCACATAGCTGATTGGCTACAACTTTCTCAAGGATTTTAGACAGGAAAAAGAGGTTGGATATCGGTCTGTAGAAGGCTGGGTAGAACTATGAGGAGCGTGGTATCTGAATGCAGTTTTACCCAGTTCTGTGTGCTTGTTGGGTTTGTCAAGGGTGATGTGTTGTTGAGAACGGGTGGTGATCCATATTTCTCTTCTAAAAGGGATGATAAATAAAATGGTAGCTTATTAAGCATAGCTTTGTATATAAAAACAAGACTGTGTTGTTCCCTACATGTGGCAAGTGAAGGCCACGCTACTTTCTGGTACAAGGTACAATGATGGGTCCGATAACTGTCACCTGTAATTATCCTTAGGGAACTTTGATATTTAGCATCCAGTGGCTTGAGAGCATGTAAATCACATCTGCGTAGTCTAGCACTGATAAAAATGTTGCCTGCACAATCTGTAATATATTTGAGAAAGTAAAACACTGCCTATTTCTATGAAAGAAACCCAATTTAGCTTTCAGCTTCTTCGATAGCTCATTAATGTGAGTTTTAAAAGATAGTTTGTCGTCCAGCCAGATACCCAGATATTTAGAATTTTGAACTCTTTTAATTTCAACCCTAGTTTTTGTACTGAAATTAAAAATCAGGGGGATTTTGATTTGGGATCTGCTGAAGAGCATGTAATTGGTCTTTTCTGGATTTAATACTAGTCTGAGCATAGCAAGAGCATATTGTATGACTAAAAAGTCTGACACTAATTTTGTCAGTGCTTTGTCAATGGATGGCGCTAAAGCGTATATGACTGTCATCTGCATAAAAATGAATGGAGCTATTAATGATCCTAGGTAATTTACATACAGTGAGAACAGTAAAGGATGGAGCCTACTAACTAATTTGATTACATCAAGGAAGCCTGATTTATGGCCATCTGCCACTGTTGCTTGAGTTCTGTCATTAAGATAACTGTGAAACCAGTT
The DNA here is from genome assembly GCF_022539355.2 of Hippoglossus stenolepis. Classification (NCBI taxonomy): domain Eukaryota; kingdom Metazoa; phylum Chordata; class Actinopteri; order Pleuronectiformes; family Pleuronectidae; genus Hippoglossus; species Hippoglossus stenolepis. Next base: position 20,719,391 of record NC_061500.1, read on the forward strand.
ACATGCCTCTGTATTAAAACCAATTGCTCTAAGTTTGTCTAAAAGAAGAGTGTGATCTACTGTGTCGAACGCTTTAGATAAGTCGATAAACAGGGCAATACAACATTACTTTTTGTCCAGAGCACTAATGACATCATTCACCACCTTACATGCTGCTGTCAAAGTGCAGTGACCAGGTCTGAAGTCAGATTGATGAGGGTTTAAAATACAATGCTGAGATTAAAAACTGACGCAGTTGAGAATAGATGAGTTTTTCAACATTTTTGCTAGACATGACAATTTTGAGATAGGGCGGTAATTATTTGGATCACTGGAATCACCGCCTTTGTGTAGAGGCAGTACATGTGCTGCCTTCCATAGACTAGGAATAATCCCTGACACAATAGTTGGGTTAAAAAAGTTGATTAGAGAAAATGTTATAATAGGTACAGCCAGAAGTAAAAGCCTGGCATTAAGGACGTCTGCTCCAGTAGCTTGGATCAATCGAGGCCAAGGCATCAAATACACCAATGACAGAGAACTGGGAGGACTATGGCTATTACTGCTATGTGCATCCTTGACTGTTTCGATAGCAGATTGGGTTTGGTTATCAAAGAGGTGACCAGAGGAAATAAAATGGTTATTAAAAATATCACAGATATGTGAATTTTCTGAGATAAGGACCGAATCAAGTGAAATATGTTTGGGTAGAGAATAATCATTTCCATGATTAAATGCCTTGACTGTTTTCCAAAATTTTGAAGGATTACATTACAATCAGATAGGGTATCAACAAAAAAGCTTGACTTGGCATTTCTAATACCCCTGACACATTTATTTCTCAACTGGCGAAAATTTTGCCAATCCGCTGGGGTCTTTGAGCTCCGTGCTTTTACCCATCCCTTTCTTCAGCAACTCAGAAATTTTCGGTGAAAACCAGTGTTTAGTTCTTCATTTTACTCTATATTTTTTAAAGGGAACTGCTTATTTGCTAAGGAATTAAAAACATTTGTAAAATGGGTCAGGAATGGAGCATAACCTATGATGATTTGTTTACTAGTGATGTCACTAGTAAACAAATCATGTAGAAAAGACTCTTTTTTGTCTGGAGTCTCTAATACAAAATATTGGACAATGGTCACTCAGGTCTAAGGCAAAAACACGACTCTGTATATATTTGTGGGGTTTGTTTGTTAGGATTATATCGAGAGAGCCCAGATTTCTGGTGTCTGGCGTAGTGGGTGAAGAGATGAGTTGAGATAACCTAACTTGATGTGGGTGTAACTCTATTCCAGCCACATAATTGGTTCGGCACAGCGCTTATCTCATTCTCATTGGATGTTCGTGTTGTCTGTCAAAACCTGGACAACAACAACATAAAAACGCAGTCTAGAACAATAAGCCAGGCACAGTAGTAGTTGAAAGTGTCCAAATATGTCCATCACATGAGTGATCTGATTCTTAGCATGTTGTTTTTCCAACTCCTTTAGATTTTTTTCAAGCTCTTTAAGTCTGTTTTCCTTTGTTTTCTTTATTGCTGTGTTAAGAGATATTAGTTTACCCCTGACAACAGCTTTCAAGGTATCCCATAGTTATAGTATATTGGGGTTCACTTCCCCATTGTAATTGAGTTCGAGAATAGTCTAAATTTAAGATTTAACTTGTTGGACAACCATTTTATTATTAAGCAAACTGTTTTTTGGGGTCTGCTGTCCAGGTGTAATATCAAAGAGATTGGTCAGTGATCAGAAATATCCCTAGTTCCAATATCACAGTTCAGAATCCTGTGTCTATCATTTCGAAACATAAAAAAGTAGTCTATTCTCGAGTATTCAGAATGAGGAGCAGAGTAAAAAGTATAACATTTGTCAAATGGGTGTAAATCCCTCCAAACATCCAACAGCCCCTTCTCATCTAGACCCTTTTTCAAAATCTTTGTCTGGAGAGATAATTTCCTTTTTGTATTAAATGTGTCCCATTTGTTATTTAAAACTGTGTAGAAGTGTCTTGCACAGATTAATGTGCCCTGGGTTTCAGTAGAAATCAGGTCAAGAATTGTTTTCACAATATTTTGTTCACTTTGTAGAGGGAGGTAAACACAAATAAGTGTGGGCATCTTATTTTCTATTTTCCCTTGTACAATAATATATCTACCCTCCCTATCCCTTTTCTCCCTAACCAACTCAAAATTCAGAGTTATGTAGTGATATTGCCACTCCTCTTCTATGATCTCCTTTGAAGGCACTGTATTGTTATATCCAAATTTTTTAGATTTTCTTACTCATTCTGAGATAGATGGGTTTCTTCTTTAGTCATTACTTTGCACCTCTTAACTGGATGGTTGAGGCCTTTCACATTCCATGAAGCCACTTTGAAGTTACTGTACCCCATAACAATATTCCAGTTTACATGTGCCGGCAACATAAAAAAATAGAGTGCAAAAGTGGGTAGGTAATATCAACAAGAACACTAGTGTTGAACCAGTCTAACAGTGACTTCTTACTGCCCTGTCATTACTACTAATCGGTCCATTTGCTGGTGGAGAATAATTCCGAGCCCAGGGAGAGGGGTAGATTTGTGTATCCATCTAAACTGTTTAGGCGGTGATATCTCGTGAGAGCAGAGGGCATATTGTTCATACTTGCTGTCGAAGGAAATCTTTGAGTCTCTGTCGGACTTGTGTGGTGCGGTCTCCGTCTTTTCCAATGTGCGCCTTGTGCGAGCCTCGCGAGTCTTCAGAAAGTTGTCCATGAATATTAACATTAAGCTTCCTTCCGCCCCTCCCTAAATCCCGTATATACGGATGTTATTACGGCGCGATCTTCCTTCTAGGTCTATGACGTTTGCTTGGAGTAGTTTCTGTTGTTTGAGAGAATGAAGCAGAGCATCCCTTAACTCTGTGTTAGCTGTTTCTGTTGCTCCATTTTAGTTAGCCTCGTTCCATGGTTGCGAACGTCTCTGACCACACTTTTTGCAGCTTCTGATTTATTTCCGTCGTGAAGGTACTGAATTCCTGTTTCATATCATTCTTAAAGTCGTCCTTGAAGTCCATCAAGTCTTGTTTCAGTTCAGTTTTCAGGTTTTGGATGTCTCTGCCCAAGTTTTGGATAGCTACAGCGGTGGTGAGCTCCCCCTCCACACTGGTACCCAGCTAGTCCGCCACCCCAACACCGTCGTTCCCTGTTTTCTTCTATTTTTCTTCGTCGCACTCTTTGTTCTTCCCCAAATCTTTCTTGTTTCTAGCCCCACTCATTCTAGATCATTTAAACTCCTGTAATCATAATATTCTCATTTACGTGGGGCTGACCGGGAGAGTTTATGCCACCATCTTGAATCGCCCTACCGGAAGTCCGGACGGGATGAGTTATATCCACGTTATATCGGCATGTCTTTAATTTCTATCGAGGAAAAGTTATATCGCGATAATTATCGATATCATTTTATCGCCCAGCCCTACTTCTAACCTGATCATGAAGCAGCTGATAATCATTGTGCAGTGGCGGACAGTAGTGAAAATATTTTCACTTTTTGTTGCCACTGTTCTTCAACAAAGTGGACTTAACGGCTGGTTCATGTTAACGGGCTCTGCTCCTCTTATCTCTGCCTCACTGTGTGTGTCGCTCTGTGTGAGTGAGTGGGGGCGGGGCCTGTTTATGTGTGTTTGTAAACTCCACCTTGCTCCCAGTCTGAGTGAGTCTGGGAGCACACACACACACACACAAATTTCTGCTCGCTCCTGGTATTTAACATGATGGCCTATACGCTGAAGTTTTTTTTTAAAAAACGGGGACATATTGTCAAGTCACACTGGTGCGCCTAGTTATAAAATTAAGTCGCAATGTCTCCAAAAAGTTGTTGATATCATTGATATGTTTGATACACCTACTCAGTGAAAATATGGGACTGTAGTCGTATTACGACACTCTAATAAGAAGTTGTGTGTAGTCAGCATAAGGGGGGTAAGGGATGTCATAATAGTCCATAATATGAGCCAGAGGGAGCATGTAGATATTGAAAAGAAGTGGCCCGAGAATGGAGCCTTGAGGAACCCCATATGTAATCTTTGTTTGCCCCGATTCATAATTACCAATTAAAACAAAGTGGTCCCTATCTTGTAAGTAAGATTTGAACCAATTTGGCACAGTGCAAGTAAGTTCCACCCACTTTTCAATCTGTGAAGTAGTATGTTGTGATCGACCGTGTCAAATGCAGCACTGAGATCCTTTAATATCAAAACTGAAGTTTTGAATGCATCATTGTTCAGATGTTTGTAATTTAAAACTTTAACAAGTGCAGTCTCTGTGCTTGGTTTGGTTGAGATCCAGACTGAAAAGCATTGAACATTTTCTTTTCGACCAAGAAAGTGTGAATTTGACAACCCTTTCAATGATCTTTCCCAAAAATGGCAGGTTTGATATCGGCCTGTAGTTGTTTATTGCATTTAGGAGAGGTTTGATAACAACAGTTCTCAAAGCCTCTGGAAAATTCCCTGATTGTTTAGTGTTAGCTGTTTAGCGCTAAACAGTTAAAATATTTAGGAAACATTTTGTTAGAATATCAAGGCTGCATGTAGTTGATTTTGACTGTTTAACAATATACGTCAGTGCTGCATAATCTAGAAGGTGAAAATGTGCCAGATGAATAAACATGGAGGTGAAGGTGACATTATCATGTTGCCTGATGTGGAATTAGATACTGATAGTCTTATCTTCAAGATTTAATCTGAGAAAAACTTGCTAAGTCATTGCGTGACTTATGCATGACTCTTTATAGACATCATAGTGAACCTGGAGTTTTGTTTTTCGCCACTTGAATTCTGCCTGTCTACACTCTTTTTTGGGCTTTTACCAGTGTGGTGTGCTCATTGACATGAGCTGAGGGCAGTGTTGGCAATGGTTTAAAAACTTGGATTAATAATGCACAGGTGTTAAGATTGATATAACACTTTCTGATCGCCTCTGCTTCACCTTTGCTAGTGTTAGCTGGGCTGTTTCCTTTAAAGGGCCCAATTTGAGGTATTGGTACCCCTAAGATGATATATTAGTGATTTAAGGTCGAAAAATCTGTTGCAATGTGTATTTCCATGTCCTCTCTTCTGCCTATCTCTGATGCCCCAGACAGAACACGCTGTTTTTGCCGACTCTTTAATTATTTATGAGCACCTCCTCTGATTGGCTTACTGCACTTTGAGTGACACGCGATCAGACCTATAACTGGTCTCATTCTGGCGCATTGACGATCTCTCTGGTAAACACAGCTGAAGGTCACGTTGTTATGTTTGGATACAGCTGTAAAAGACCAGCCACATATTCACAGTCGCTTACAACAGGATGTTTCTGAACGGTATGTTACACCGTCCTCATGTTTGTTCAAGTTTTAGCAGAACAGTCGGCAAATGTAGGAGTAAGTTCCGAGTTACAGTACGGAGTTTCATAACGGAGTTTCAGTTCCGAGTTTCAATACAGAGTTTCAGTACGGAGTAACGTCATCGTTACTAGGAGGAATGTGCAAGGACACATTCTCTTCCTTGCATCCCTCCACGCTGCAGTGTTTCTTCAGAGAATTTGAAGCAGAGCGAAGTGGCTCGGTCAAATCTTGCTCCGCCTCCTGCGACTAAATTGTACAGTGGAAATTTTTAGTGATCACATTTGTCCCGGATCAGATTTATCAATATGAACTGTTGATTATATAAAAGAATAGTGTAGCTTACTTATGATCCCAGAACCTGAGGGAAAAGTAACACACACACACACGCGCGCGCGTGTGTGTGTGTGTTCGTTCGTTCTCTCAGCTGACGTCTTTGACGCGCTACAGCTTAAAAGTTTATTTGTTTGTCGCCACAATATCATCACATAATGATCAATATAGTAGCGTATTAATCGGCCACTCCCTCTTTTCCTCTCTCTCTCTCTCTCTCTCACACACAGCCACACACACAGTGTGATTGGAAACTCAGACTGTGTAAAAACAACAGACTTTTTAAACTTATTAAATGTATGGAGCTGGAGGAGATGTTGTGGCACGCTCGGTTTGATGCAGTTGGCGCAGTGCACTGCGTGAATGATAGAGACAAAGAGGAGCAGAACATTACTGACACGGTCCAAACATGTATGAAAAGACCCAAAATTAACACTGTCAGTGGGCTTAGTGGACCTGTGCATGGGTCCCCTGGTGTCTGCCCCTGACTTGTTTGCGCTGTGGCCGGGCTGTGCGCCTTTTCCTGGCTGTGGAGCTGTCCGTAGTCTCCGCAATATTAAACAACGTTATCGCATATCGCATGTTTTCCTAATATCGTGCAGCCCTAGTGTTGTGGCTACCTGCTAGGCAGAGAAAGAAATATTTGCTAAAAATGTTTTTGCGGTTTGGATGAATGCCATTGTCTCTGAATAACTGCCTGCATTCCGAGAAGATGTTAAAGTTGTCGATGAAGGAGACACTGGGATCAGCATAGGCTTATGGAAGCCAGGTGTGAAGAGACAGGAGCTGGCTGAAGCGCCCAACACCACGGCCACAGGAGTGGATGGTGGCAGATATGTAAAGGTCCCCCACCAATCGCTTAAGAGAGCTGATAAGATGCAAAAAATCGCTTTTCAGAATCTCAGACTGCTCTTTACGGATATCGTTTGTGACCATATGAACAAGGACCTTACAAATGTCCGGTTCTTTGGCCAGGATCTCAATGGCTTTGGCCTCAATATCACAGACAGTGGCCCCAGGGACACAGCAAGTTATTGCAGATTTTGTTTTGACATTCCTGATGATAGAGTCACCTATGACCAGAGTTTTTACCTGGCGCGGGCGTCTTTTCGACAAGGAGCTGGTCACCCTTGAGACTGAGTACCGGTGTGGACCACGGGGACCCAAAGCTGCCAGTCTGAGTGCTCCACTCTCTGGACCGGTACCAGCAATGGAACCTCCCAGCTTTGTGTGCCTGCGGCGCTGGACTGGCCGTGGGTTCCTGACCGACTGTGGACAGGTGTTCCAGGTTCCCCAGCTCAAACCTGTTGGTCAGCTGGATAGACCCCGATGGCGATGGCATACGGGACGAGTTTCCACTTCGATTCTTGTTTCCTCGGGTTCTGAAGGAGCGGGTGTGGAACAGATCTGTGCCTGGGCCAGGGGTCCAGACGGTCGGCAGCTCTGGCTCTGTGGATACCGAGGGGCCAACCAGGGAAACGTGGTGGTGTTGTCAGGAATAAGGGATGCCTCAGCAGCCATTGAGTCCAAAGAGTCGCTTATCGTCCTGGATCGGGAATAGGTTGGAAATCCGACCTTCGAGTTCAACAATTTTTTGACTCAGCCAAAGGCATCCAGTGCAGTCTGGAGGAGAGGTAAGTAGTGGCATTGATGTGTGCTGTAACGGAACCCATTGGTGATGAGTGAGTTGGCAGGTGCAGATCTACAGTGAGCGGCCAATGAGACAAACAAGCCCAGTTCATCAGTTAACTCGACTCTTATATTTCCTTCAGTGTTTTAACTTCACAAAAACTCACTTAACTCAAATAAAATATATTTTCCACAGAAAATTTACAATTATTATCTTAACTCCGACAAACTAGAGGCGTGCAAGTCCACCTGAACTGCATATCAATCAATCAAATTTATTTGTATAGACCATATTCATGAATCATAATTTGTCTCATAGAGCTTAACAAGGTGCGACATCCTCTGTCTTTAACCCTCAACAAAAGTAAGGAAAAACTACCAAAAAAACTATTAACGGGGGGGAAGAAATGTAGAAACCATGTAGCTGAACACATCAACAAAATTACGATATTTGCAACATTGATTAGAAGAAACAGTTTTTAGCTTAAGGGAAAGGTTTGTCAATGTTTAAGTATTTATACATAAGAAAATGTCTGATAGAGTTGAAGAGAGCAGCAGTGACAATTGAAATTATTGCCAGTAATGGTAGAATATGTGAGTAGGCATACTTTATATCAAGCGGTCTTGTTGTAATCATAGGCCATGACCAGCTGCCACCACCACGATCCACAATTCACCATCATGATCCATCACCACTCTCCACCATTACGATCTACAATCCACCATTACGATCCTAAATCAGCTGCCACCATGATCACGATCCACCATCATGATATATGGTCCACGATCACAATCTACGACCCACCATGATGATGCTCGATGTTGCTGCAGCAGCAATCCTGGATCTGCAAACGATACAGCACAAGAACTCCGGTGAAGAAGTCAAGTCAGTAACATGTATTCATGAGACATTAATGTGATGAAGAGGGAGAAGAGGAAAGAGTGATGATTCCATAGGAGCGGAGCTTGATAGCTGAAGGCTCTGGCTCCTACTCTACTTTTAGAGACTTTAGGGACGACAAGTAAGCCAGAATCTTTGGAGTGCAGTGCTCTAGTGGGGTGATATGGGCTCTTTAAGGTATGATGATGCCATATTAAGGGCATGTAGGTGAGGAGGAGAATTAAAATTTTTATTTTAAATACATCAGGAAGCCAGTGTAGTGAAGAAAAATAGGAGAAAAATATGAATATATAAATATAAAGTCAAATGGATCATATAAGTCAATGTTGTGATCATGTTAGTATCAGGTTACCATGATAATTGCCATTATGTGTTGGCATCAAGCTAATGGACAAAACGATATTTAAAATCTTGTCATTTTTCTAAAATGTATGTATTTTGTACATTGTCTTTGATGTAAATAAATGTAATGAACTAATCTAAAACTTAAACAATGAATCTTTTGACTTTCCTGATGACAGTATGTTTAAAAAAGGTTGGAATTCGGCCTTCTCAACTCCAGTCTAGACTTCCTGAGTCCTGCACATAAGATTGCTGCCCTTTGACGCATCCAAACCAACTAAAAGATAGTAGAAAATTGTGAAATTTGTTAGTTGGTTGTTTATATATCAGCAGGATTACACAAAAAATTGTAAACAGATTTCCAGTTTACTTAGTGGAAGAAAGAACTCAATACATTCTGGCGTGGATCCAGACTAAGGGGCAGATACCAGAATTTATCACTTTTTCAAGACATTGCAAGATGAAGCATTTTTATACATTTTCTAGGAAATACTCCATGGAGGAAAACATATTTAGGGAACTGATATCTAAGAGTGTGTGCAATTTTGTGCGGATCCAATTGTAAATCCGGATCTTACTGATTTAAATGTGGGGGGGGCAGGCTTGTTTCAGCCAATGTGTTGAAAAAAAATTATTTAGTGTAGCTTTGTTGCTCATTAGTGTGTTTTTATGTTGTGTATATAAATACTGTTTCTTAGTCTAATTTGGATTATGTCTTTATCAACCTATCTTTCTTAGTGTTTAGATGTCATGATCTTTATTGTTTTGTTGGCTTAGCTGTAAGGCTTGATTGAATTTAAGGTGACTGGCCTTAGTTGAGGAACTAAGTTAACTTAGTTGAGTCAACTTAGTTGAGGAATGTCACTGTACTGAGTGACATTCTAGTGTTGTGTTTTAAACTCTTTCTTTCCAACATCATTTTATTCTAACCAATGCTGGTAATACTCCTATTTTTCTGATGTTCTCCTTTACACGTGGCATCTATTGCACTTTGTCCATCCTGGGAGAAGGATCCCTCGCATGTGGCTCTCTGAGGTTTCTACGTTTCTTCCCCCCCTGTTAAAAGGTTTTCTTTGTAGTTTTTCCTGACTCTTTTTGAGGGTTAAGGGCAGAGGATGTCACACCTTGTTAAAGCCCTATGAGACAAATTGTGATTTGTGTATATGGGCTATACAAATATAATTTGATTGATTGATTGATCATTCTGGAATTCAAGTCTGTGAGGATTTCAGATGGATCGATTTAAGTTATTTTGGAAAGGTTTGGTGGCTTTTTATAATTTGATTTAGATTTAAATTCTAGACCCACGAAAGGGAAGCATTTTAATTCCAGTAGAGCCAATGGTTAGCTGTGGTTGTTTATTTTTTGTGTGTTTTTGTTTATAAATGTAATTTAAGATTAGGATCTCTGCTGATTTAAAGGATTTATAAAAAATTTAAAAATTCTAATGTTTGCGAAGTTTAGGGACAATTAGAGCCGGATGTTTATGGTATCAAATGTTTTTATTTCATATTTATATCTGCTTCCAAGGCTAAGAAATTAAAGTTTTTGTAAACGTTGGCAATTCTGTCAGCTCTTCAGAAAACCCTCAGGTCTTTGGGGTTTATTTCTATTTGGTGCCAAAAGTCTTGATGGGTTAAAAAATGCTTTGGAAGTAACTTGCACCTTACAGCGTATCTTATAGTGTGATATACTACATTTTGGGATTCTCATAAAGGCGGTTGTGGCTGAGTGGTAGAGCGGACGTCCTCCAACTAGAAGGTCGGCAGTCCAATCCCCAGTCTTCCCCATCTGCATGCCGAAGTGTCCTTGGGCAAGATGCTGAACCACTAAAAAGTGTTGATAATAGATGGACTGTATGAATGTGTGTGAATAGCAAACGGTAATGTAAAGCGCTTTGAGTGGTTATCAAGACTAGAAAAGTGCTATATAAATACAAACCATTTACCATTTATAAAGGTAGTCATAGTCATTTTTGTCCAAGTGTCAAGTTAATATGAGGGACATGTGTTTGGAGTGACTGCCACAATTCGTTGTCTAAGTTTAATGTTCATGATGGTGTTTAATTGTTGAGAATTTACTAATTTAAAACAAAATCCAGTTTATGACCAACAAAAATAGGTCAGATGACCTGATTAAATATGTTGCAGTGATGGATGTAACCATAACCTGTTATTGAGACTCTTAATCATGAACCATTTGGTTAAATGAGGTTAAATGTATCAATACTTGACCTACCACTAATTTATGTCTGTGACCAGTTGCTCTCTGTGGAAAATGCCCTGGAAAATGATTTCTTAAAAAGAGTGGATACCCAGATTAATTTTTCCATCCAAGAAGAAATTAACTTCCAGAACCTGAAACCTGAAATCAATTAGAGGACATTAATGAAAATTATTTTGACTAATAACTCTCCACTGTTATAATGTAATTTTGTAAATGCAAAAAAAAACCTTAATCCAGTTTTCCTAATTTCTGGAATTATGGATTTGGACAAGAACCTTTCTAATATATAACATACTGCTCCTAGTTCCTAATCCAGCATGTTTTGCCATTTCCAGGGTGATCAAAGCACAGGATCCAGCCAACCTGTCCTTGCTCAGCTTTGGTGAGGTGTTTGCGCTCCTTTTTGACAACCACTACCTGTATGTTTTGGACCTGAGGACAGAGTCGATCTCAGGTCGCTGGCCTCTACCAGCCTACAGAAAATCCAAACGAGGATCCAGCTTCCTGGCCGGTGTGACTTCCTGGCTAAACGGCCTGGATGGGGACAATGACTCTGGACTGGTTTTTGCTACCAGCATGCCTGACCATAGCATTCACTTAGTACTATGGAAGGAGAATGGATAGAAGCAAACAGGGACTCCAAACCACAGATTGCAAGGATATTAGCCACCATCATAAATACTCTGGAATATATTAACCATAACAGCCAAGATAGATCATGCATGCACCAAAGCATTTTGTTTTGTAATTGTTTCTTCCTCAGCAGAGTCATGCTCTGAATACAAATATAAGCATTCACAGGCAAACAAGATCCATCTGCATCAACTTAAACATTATCAAGATGATAGATATGATTGGCAATAGTCCAGAGCATATCAATTCTCCTGTAATGTTGGAATGAATGCTTGAATTCCAAATAAAAAGTGACAGGTCATTGTGCTGATTTGCAGTAATGTTGGTTTCCTTGAAGAAAAGCAGTGTTGCCTTAAAAAGAGTTGCTGTAAATAATGGAAAACAGCTTCTTTGATGTAAGATTGTGATGATATGAGAATGTGATGTCAAGAGAGATATTCTCAAAGGAAGCTGTGTACCTAATTATATGTTGAAAATGAGCTTTCATGTAATTCCATGAAGGGATGACTAATTTAAGTGTCCGCTTGAGAAATGTGATTTGCCTTTTCAGTTTATTTGACTTTACAACTACAATTCTTTGATATAACTGGCAAATTACAGTTAAATTATGACTGCATTGTAAATTTTACTTTTTCTTGTGTTGTATTTTCCTTATTTACTGTGCTCTAAGATGTCTGTAATTTTATAGCTATCCACCTGACTTAACTTGCTCAGTTGGGAGCTTTTATGAATCATTAACTTTATTTTTCTAAAGGCTTTAATGCAGCAGATGATATGACTTAACACATAGTTTGTTCTGTGCAAAACTACTATTTTAGAACATTTGAGTTTGTGAGTATTTGAGTTATCCTGCCATAACAAAAGAAAAATTGTGAAAACTTGTCTGGCTCTATGGATCAGTTTTAACACCACGTCTCAGTTTGGCCCTCTCTTACTGCAACATCAAAACTATGACTCAGAATCTTTATTAACAACTGTTTTGGCAGGCCACAGATCAATATGAATTTATATTTACCAAACCTCAATCCTTGAGATTTTTCACATCTTATTTAAATGCCACCAAAATAGTATATTATGTACTCTTCTCTGCCATTGCACAACAATCTATCCTCCCAGTAGCACTCATTTATAACAGAAAATTAATGAAATGACTTGTATATGATGAAGTGATAATGTTGAAGATACACGTAATGGTAATTGCCATTATTTTCAAGCACTGCCCAGTGTTAGTATATCATATCAGGTTTTCTACTACAAACACTTAAGTCATTCAAATTAATAAAAGTAGCAAATCCTCCTTGTGTTTGTGTATTTGGTTATGCCAGCGTTTTAACAACATTGTGTTACTGATGTTGTTTTGAGCCACACTGGTAGCAGATTTGAGATGGCAACGAGGTTCCAAATATCTTCAAAACTATTGACATTCTCACCATCTTTAGTTGTACTTTGAGTACTAGTGTGGTACAAATAAGCAAAGTACAGCCTCAGTGCTGAAAGCATGAGTTCTGTAACAAATACAGAAGTCAAAATGTGACCTACTAGCAGCATTAAAATGTTATTTATTTCAAAATAACGAAGGATTTAAAAACAATTAGTTTCCTCTTAAATCTTCAAATTTGTTACGTCAGTGAGTATGCTCAACAAACTTGTGATAGTTTTTGTATCAACCTTTCATTCTCATTCTATTAAAGACTTCAGCTTATACTTAACTTACAAACAATAATGTAGTTAAAATAAAAATAGTCTTAAAGCATTCTTGGCATACAATTGAGGAAGAATTTTTGATATAAATGGAAGTAGCACACTCAATACAAAAATATTAAATTACAAGTAATGTTTCTGCATTCAAGAACAGAATCGCTATTTCTGAAAAAGTATGTTACTCAGTAAGAGGAGTTCATTTGTAACTAGATGAATTAAAGGTTATGGTGATATTAGCTCCAGGCTTGAGTGTGTCAACCAATATTTGCAGATTGGCTTGGGAAAATGCAGCATATATGAACCGGCATGATAAGGGCCTTAATGGCAGTGCTGCTTCATCACCTATTTTTCATGGCCTTTCATTGAAGCCCTGTCTCAATATATATGTTCAGGACTTTCCTTATTTCAGTTTTGTGTTTACTGTATATGTTGCATATATAAAAATGTATGTATTTGATCCAATGACTACAAAGCATGTGTGGGACCAAGTAGCAATGTAGCAAGGGACAATTTTGCAAACTGCATATGCTCAGTGTAAAGAGCCTCAAGATTGTAGCTCGTCATATTTGTATGTAGGCCTACTCTCTATCTCACTTCTAACTGTACAGGACATCATTTTAGGTTGTTTCCTGCAGAGAACTTTACCAAGAAAATGAACAGTGCCTGCAGTTTGCCCAGGGCTGGTCAAACTCTGACGAGCTCCTGCACAATTTTAATACAGATGCACAACAGAAGCAACAAATAACGGTTAGCTTATTTTATTCATAATTCTGTCTGAAGCTGAAAAATCCTGCAAAATGGTAAGAAAAAAACAACAAAAATAATCAGACCGCTATTCACAACCCAGTGGTTATCTTTGTCACAAGATTGTGTACATAACAGAACACTATCAAACACGTTCAATTATTCCTTACAAATACAAATATCAAAACAATTGAAAGTAAAGACTAATGCAGTACTTGTTGAAAGTGATACGATGTAATCAAGTACAATCTGATGCTAACAACACTACATCCATAGCAAATACATTTTGCACAGCCAGACTGTTAATTGAGTCAAAAAATAGGAGAAATTATGTGTCAAACGTCCTTCAAAAACTTACAATAACTGCATTTCTAATTTCTGAAAACTCACTGGCGCATGCTGACATGTTAATGTGATGTTTAAAAGTATTTGGAGAATAAATCAAAAATATATATTTTTTCAACTGATTTGCTGTTCACTTGAATAAATTAGAATAACTTAATATCTTTATCTTTAGTGCTGCTGCTTTGACCAATAGCTCAAGAATCATCAGCACTGCTTAAAAACACATTTCAAACTAGGGCTACGTTGTAGCACTAACGGGCCCGAGCACACGCATTTTGAAGCCTGTTGCGGTTAGTGGAGAGAGCGATCAATGACCAAGCGCACGTCTTTGCGTTGCATGCGTTTTGCGCACTGCGGCAAGGACAAACGCTTCACTTCCTGCGTCCGTCACGCGATGTCGATCCTTGCCTGCTAATTGCTCATTACAGTCCACGCTATCAATTGCACATCACACATTTACATTTTATGTAAATTGAATGATAGTTGTAAAACAAAGCTTACTTCCTGTTGCCAGTAGGCGCCATCACTATTATTTCGTACAGACTAATAGATCTGTTCAAGTAGGGGTTCTGATGTAGCGTGAGCAATTTTGTGTCAATTGGACAATGTTACAACAACTTCATTTTCACACTGATCAGTAGGTGGCGCTATGACCCTGCACTAATATTAATATATGGAGCTGTTCAGGTCAGGATTGTGATCATAGGTCAGTAGTTCGGGGCTGGTTGGATAATGCAGAGTGGATTTACAAAGTACTTTCTGTTTCATGGCGAATCAGTAGGTGGCGCTATGACACTGAGGAAATATTGACACATAGAGCTGTTCAGGCTTGGACTCTGATCAAGAGACAGAAGTTTGGTGGTGATAGGACAATGCACAGTGGAGTTATGACAACATCGTCTCCTTTGGCGAAGGATGAACCTTCGCCGCACCTCAATGTTTACACAGTTTGAGGAAATGTCACAATTCTGACCATGGTCCTATGACTTGACTGAGCTCTGTTGAGCTGTATATGGTAAAGCAGCCAAGAGCAGTGCATCAAATTATAAAACATGTCACTTCCTGTAGCCAGCAGGTGGCGCTGTAATGGTGAGTCAATATTGACACATGGATCTGATCAGGGCGGGACTGTGAATGTGTGAATGAGGTTTGAGGCTGATGGAACAATGCAGAGAGGAGTTATAATAAATCCCTCTTTTTTGGCGAATCATCAAAATTTCACGCCACGGTCAGAGCGTGTAACGTACACTTTATATCATTTTACTCTTAATCATGAACTAAAGTTATCTCTCAACATTAATTGACACACATCAGTAAGTTTAATTTAGTTTCCAACATATTAATGTGTGAACGAGCTCTTCAGCCCTCGGGAAGAAAATTTGTGCCTTGGGCAAACCATGGTCTTACACTGCCCTCTAGTGACCAATATTGCAGCTGCAGCTCAATCATCTTGATTTGACTCATCAAACTTTAATGCCACGCCACGGTCAACACCGTGTGATGAAATCAAATATACCAAGGTAGTTTATATCTCCATCTTGTTGAGATGACATTCCCAGAAGTTGAAGTTGATCTGATGAAAGCCCTTCGACAAGTTCGTCAAAGTAAAAATGTCTAAAATGGTCCAAATAGCCACTAAAGTCAAAATGACGGGCTTCCTGTTTGGTCTAGCATATCTATCCAAGAGACTTATTTGTTTGTTATGAAAAGACACATGTCCCTATCGATTTTTGTACATGTCGGCCAATCGTGGTGCCGGGGCTGCCCTTTAGGGGGCGCTATTCAGTTATTTTGCCACGCCCATTCCTTAAAACCATCTGAATGTCTGCAGGGGGGGGCTGTTGTTACACAAATGTAGTTTGAGTGAGATAAAACCATGAACACTGAAGTTACAGCAATTTCGTGTGTCACGGCGAGTTGATGAACTTTAACGCCACGCCACTAATATGGCGTTTGACGAAAAGTCACAGTAATCTTATCCCTGCATTATCAATGTCTTGACACCCTTTTGACACAGTTTGACATGGCTGCGGGCAGTGGATGAGGAGGAATACTTCCAAGTGTAAGACGTTCAAAAAGCAAGACATTTCCTGTTGCCACCAGGGGGCGCTGTAATTTTAAGTCATGATTTCTATTTAGATGTCATCAGGCCGGGACTCTTGACTTACATGTCTAGTTTGGACTCGATTGGACCATGTATGTCCGAGATACAGAACCTAGTGTTTTGATGGCGTGTAATCAAACTTTGACGCCACGCCACGGTCACACCATGTGACGAAAAATCGATCTTTGAGTTAAAAATGTGAAAAGTGTGTGTGTGTGTGTGTGTGTGTGTGTGTGTGTGTGTGTGTGTGTGTGTGTACATCGCTCTTCCAATACTTTTTATTATTGGTTACTTTGCAGTGGTTGTTTTGTGTTTGTGCTGTTGTGAAGTGGTGTTAACACAAACTTTCAATGACTGTAACCTACAGACATCCCAGCATCATCAGTTTGGCTCAGGAATACTCCAGCATCCTGAAGGAGCAGCAGCAGCAGCCCCTAGCCTCCAAACACCTGGGCCCCCCAGAGGTGGTGCTGGAGGTGGTGCCTAAGGTACTTCAGGGCTTCTGGCTGCCTCCTGAAGACACCTTCCTGAACATGCTGTCCCAGCACCTCAGTGTTCTGGCTGTTAGCCTGACCAAAGCAGTTGAGGACATGGTCTCCAAACTACTGCCCTCACTGCTCCATGAAGTCAGCTTCACCCGCTCCACCAGGGACAAACTGGTCCAGTCGATCCAGGACAGTGTTAGACGGAGCTTCACTCACCCCGTCCTGATGGAGAAGATCAGCTGCTTTGCAGTAGATCTGATGAAGTCCATCACCACAATCACAACAAAGAACATCTGCTCGCCTGCTCACCCACTCCCGCTCCCATGATCATATCACCCCTGTTCTCCAGAATCTCCACTGGCTCCCCATCCTACAATGCATCCAATACAAAGTCCTTCTCCTCACTCATAAAGCCCTCCATAACCAGGCCCCCTCCTACCTCATTGTCTGGGTGACAGTCTGAGGCTCCGCTCCTCTGATGCTAACCTCCTGTCTCATCCACTTAGGACCAAGCCCCGGACCTGGGGCGACAGAGCCTTCTCCGTATCTGCCCCCTCAGTCTGGAACTCTCTCCCCAAACATATCCGAGACTGCACCAATCTCACAATGTTCAAATCACAACTCAAAACTCACCTTTTCAGAACTTCTTTTAGTGTGGGACGTATGTTGTGTGCTCTATGTTTTTAGTATGTAACTTTTTATGTTAATTTTGTGTCTTTGAGTACTGTAATAAGCACTCTATAAATAAAATGTATTATTATTATTATTATTGGTTTAAAAAATAAATACTAATAATAAAAATAACAACTACAACAATACTACTACTACTACTACTAATAATAATAATAATAATAGTTGTTATCCTGCAGCTCTGGAGTCAGATATACCTGCAAAGAGAGAGAGAAAGAGAGAGAGAGAGAGCAACTATGGGAGGAAAAAGACACATAGTTAGTGACATGTAGTAATATATATAAATGAATGTGGGGGCAGAGAGACAGAGAGAAGGGGAGAAGTGCTCAGTGCATGACAGGAATTCCCCTAGCTGTCTAACTAAGCATAACTAAGGGATGGTTCAGGACTCACCCAACTATAGGCTTTATCAAAAAGGAATGTTTTAAGTTTAACCTTAAATGTAGAGATGGTGTCTGCCTCCAGAACTCAGAGTGTGTGCTAAATTTTCTGTGGCAGTGTGTTAATGATGACAACAGGGTGATAGTTAAATTTAACCTTTGGGGCCTGTGTGTGACATTCTGGGTCAAAATGCACCACATTGCTAAATGTGTTTAGTGAATGAGAATGTGTTTAGAGTTTTCCAAAAGTGGTGATTCAGATTTGCAAATGGTCTCTAACCAGAGGAACTGTGTCTAAAGGGTGTCCTCCATGTAGGGAGAGTGAAAGGGCCAAGAGGGATTATTTTGCGATGAGCACTATAAAAGTACAGAGACATGTCACTAAGTCAGAAAAGCTATATCCCTACTGTGCCACTGTCATTAACACCACCCTGGTTGTTCCCTCACTGTCTACTGATTTCTTTATTCTGGAAAAAATGCAAGGACATAAAGGTTGTGGCAATATTGCAGTTCTGACTGATTGCAAACAGCATATGGAAAATGTATACCAGTACATACAGATGATTCCAAAGATCATATTACAGGAAGAACAGGTTTTGGTTTCAGTATTCCAGACTTGAAAGTTTCAGTGAAAAACCTCAGATAATTTATCAGTTTACACAGTAGAGATGGTTGCAATTGCAATTGAAATAGGACCTGTATAACTCTAACTAACACTTACACTCCAACACAATAGGTTGAGGTAATGCAACTTAACGTTGGTTGCCACCCGCCAAAAAAACGAACAAAGAAGAAGAGGTAGTAATAGTAGAAGTAGTAGTAGAAGAAGAAGAAGAAGAAGAAGAAGAGATGACGTATCAACAAAGTGCCGGAAGCTTTCAGCAAATTCAAAATGGCTTACCAGACACTACAGCAGGAGTATTTGCAGATTCCTGTTGTCACCAGGGCATATACCACCGCATGTGTCCTCACAACTGCCGCAGTGGTAAGGTTAATTCATTTCCCCCTCGTCTTGACAAAGGTATATCTTGATTTCGCTTAAGATACCTAACATAACGTCGTTACTTTGCTGCTAGCCTGATTGTGTAGCTTTAGCAGCTATGAGTAGGATACGTGTCTGAACCGGTGTTCCAGTTTAACTGGTGAATATATTATCTAGTAATATGTTATATTCCACCCTCTATGTTCCAGATGTTGTCGGTTGCAGATTCGCCATTTTCACAATGCACCTGTGTGTCAGAAGTGCAGTGATATATTTAAGGTATCACTAAAAAAACGTTAAAATGACTAGTCAATTAAAAATTTCGGTCAGTATCAATGTCACCTTTAGACAACAATTTGAATAATGAGGGCATAATAGTATATCTACGTGATTCGAAACGAGGTGACTAAGTAATTATAATGCCTCAGCCGACAGCGACGTCATGACGCCACCGAGCTGCTCTAAATCCTCCGTGCGCTTTAAAAAAACTTTTTTCACTCTGTCAGTTAACACCTGGCGTTGTTTAAGGAAATGCCCGTGTTATGTGGTGATAGGTGGAACACAGAAAGACGTTGCATACTTAACAGCAGGCTTAAAAAATGAAGTGTGAATGAATGTTTTATAGGAGACCCCGGGTATAATGAAGAATACAAACACACGGCCTGCTCAAGTTCTTTTACCCTAGTGATCATTAAAATGCACACACCAAACACGTCACAAGTCATGTGAAAACATCCCTCACGTCAACGAGGTGGAAGCTCATGTTGTGTTTTTGTAAGGAAAAGTAAGTGAACAAGCTTTTATTGGATGTTTTAAGCTTCCCTTTACCCTCCACTCACTTCTTGTTAAAGTCGGAAGGCATAGTCAATGTTCCTGTTGCTGAGCAGGGTTCAGTCATATGAGAATGGAAACCGCCCAAACCGTCACTAGTAAACTGTTTGGATTTGATATTGATCATTGTTTTTTTTTTTAAAGTTATTGCTATTCATCTCAGATGATTTGTCTAACTGTGTTGAGTGTGTTGTCAGCATGACGCACATGTGCAACAAGGCAAATTGGGAGCCCTTACGTCTTCATTGTTGACCAATGTGAAGTTGATGCATTTCCTTTTTCTCTTCTGTCAGATGAGTGCAGGGGTCAGACTGCGAGAATAATTCAGGCTGGGAATTTGACTCCTCTCCAGGCCACTCTTTTCACACAAAGCACCAGACATCAAATTTTGTAGGCTAACCCTATTTATTGATGTAACAATTACCGGTCTATTAAACAAGTAAGCGGCGTAGTAACTCACTGCCCTCTGCCATAAGAATGTCCATCTCTGTTGCCACAACCAAAACAATAAAAATATGATATTTTCCAAGGGCTTTTACTTAGAAATTCTACATCAGATCGTCCTGATATTGTCTGGGTGACAGTCTGAGGTGGTGATCTGTCATAATTCATTAATGCATTCACAGACTGACAAATGTGACGTTTCATTTACAGGAAGGTCCCTCACATGTGGCTCTCTCTGAGGTTTCTACGTTCTTTTTACCCTGTTAAAAGTTTTTTTTTTGGTAGTTTTTCCTTCCTCTTGTTGAGGGTTAAGGGCAGAGGATGTCACACCTTGTTAAAGCCCTATGATACTAATTGTGATTTATGAATATGGGCTATACAAATACAATTTGATTGAATTATCCGCAGTGCCACTCATATCTATTTTGTCAAGTTAAAACCAGTTCGTTTGGAAGAACCGCATCCCTTGTTTTGGTTTCCTGACCAAAATTGAGGTTTTATGGTATAGAGATCGGGTAGAGGTCAACCCGCACGCAGGTCATAGTATTGGGTTTGCACATCCTGGCTCAGTGTGGCCCGAAGCCAGGCCTGGAATGTCCTGTAGAGTATGTAAGCTTTGGTCATGTCTATAGTCCTACAGGATGTAGAGAAACCAGTTTAAAAACTCCTTGTACAGGCTGTAAGAAATGAGTGGAGTGTCGAAACCAGATGGTTCTCTAAGGTAGCCACAGGAGATGAAACTTTTTCCCCAAAAGGGGCATTTTTGTTGGCTCGGATTTAAAATCTTCCCACACAGAGCAAACTACAGTATTATGCAATAGAATACGACCCAGGTTGCATTATTTCTTTCTGAGCCCTTCCAAGCCGGAAAGAAAAGGCTGATGCAATTAATGTAAGCTGCACTGAGTTTGTGTTACCCTGCTCCTGACACACATGTTTGTTGCTTGTCTTCCCTGATTACAGACATGTGCAGAATAAAATAAATCAAGAAGTAAATAGCCAAGGCAACAGAACAAGACCTGAACATGAGTATTATTTTAGAATCCAGCTTAAGTCTCAATGGGTTCGGGTCTAGTATCAACACTATATTATACAAGTCTTGTTGCCTTGTCGTGATAGCTAAAAGTGGAAACACAAGCAACCTATTCCTTCACTTAAAAAACGTGTTCATGAATATGATGAGGCAACCTGCCCCCAAGCCAAAACCAGCATGCCGGCAACCAGTGCCAATGATGAACATCCCAAAAACCACATTATCACTCAACCATCAACTATCGCTACCATCCCATAAACAACAAGACTAGTATGAGATGGGGAAAAATATCAGTTCTGGCCTCTCTTCCCAAGAGTTGAAAACTAAGAAACTAATACAGTGATATAATACCGCCACCTCCCAAAAAGTGAAAAATATATTTATTTTAAGCCATAGAGGTCACCCCTAATGGGGAGGGTCACTGCTTTTGGAGATTTCTTCTTCTTTTATCTGTCAGATACAGCATGTGTATGTTAATGTTTGTCAAAGATAGGTCAACATCTTTATATATAATATCTGCATTGTTAATACTGTCTTTTTTTGTCTTTTCTCACAGCAACTAGAGCTCATCACACCATTTCAGCTTTACTTCAATCCAGATTTGATTCTAAGGAATTACCAAGTGAGTAATCTCCCACAGAAATCTCCCTTGACTGATTGCAGTGACATAAAGGATAGTATGTCTCTTAAGTTATGCATGTCCTTTAGGTGTCTAATTTGCCTACCAACTGAAGAGTTTCTCTCTTTTCTCTAAGATATACCATTATGCCATAGATAGCAACCTCTTGGCCTTTCTCCAGTCTCATCCTATGAATAAGAAAAGAAAAGTTCAATTGTTCAACTGTTCAACTGTTCAACTGACTAAAATGTACACATGTAAAAAAAAATGTTCCTGGATTTTAAGATTTACAGACTGTCCCATGAATCACAGGAATTCCAGGGCATCTCTGTCCCTGTCATCAATGGATATTTGTGGGAAAGTTTGTAATGTCTACCATGAATGCAATTGGATGCAGTCTGAATATCACTAAGATATTTTTAAGATATTGAGTCTTGCACAGCTGTTCTTGTGTGAAGAAGCATAGAATAAAACTCAACTTAGTTTTTGCTTTGTCCTCCCTAATGACAGTATCACATGGTAACTACTACTTGACATTGCTGTTCCCAGTTCCTGCTGTGGTTTTAATATCTGGGATACTTTTTACATATTCCTTCTTGAGGATAGTCCTCTATCACATCATTTTATCTCTTGAACACCTTCACATCAGTTTTCAGTATTCTTTTTAGACCTTCAAGTCTTTTCATGGCAATTCTTAGATTATGAAAGAGAGGTGGCAGGAGTGCGACTGGTGTCCCTCAAACCACTGGGGCTCATGTAGGGGAATACATGTCAAAACATTACAGGAAAACGTATGTCCAAAAAATTAGCATGAAGAGTCCAGGCACAAGTTAGGTCGGCGGTTTGATCCCAGTCTTCCCTGAAGCATGCCGAAGCAAGATACTGAACCCTGAATGGCTCCTTTTAGAAAATGTACTGCCCATAGATGCACGCTATGAATGTACTGTAAAGTGTTTTGAATGGTCATCAAGACTAGAAAAGCACTATATATATATATATATACAGCTCTGGAAAAAATTAAGAGACCACTCCAAATTTTTCTTAAATCAGCATCTCTACGTGTATGGCAACCATTCCATTCCGGTGTCTGTTGAATTCCAATACAGGCAGACCTGATTCTACTTAATGAGGTACTGATTAGGGGATGACCTGAACCAAATCTTATTCAATGAAGAAAAGTATAAAAACCAGTGCTGTGGTCATCATTATCCTCTTGCAATAGGACCAGCTGGATAGCAGAAACAGTGCTAGTAGTACCTCAAAAGTAATTGGAATTAAAAAAAGTGACTATTGACCATGCCAAAAGAGTTAAAAAGAAAAGTTTTGAGTGAGGAAAAGAAGGGTTCAATTCTGGTTTTACTGGCAGAGGGATACAGTGAGTGTCAGGTTGCTTCCATCCTTAAAATTTCAAAGACGGCGGTTCATAAGAACAAGGTCAAGCAGCAGACATTAGGGACAACAAAGCTACAGACCGGCAGAGGACGAAAACGACTCTCCACTCACCGGGATGACCGCCAACTCATTCGAATGTCACTCAACAACCGTAGGATGACATCAAGTGACCTCCAAAAAGAATGGCAAACGGCAGCTGGGGTGAAGTGCACAGCAAGGATGGTTAGAAACAGGCTCCTAGGGGCAGGGCTGAAGTCGTGCAAAGCTAGAAAAGAGCCCTTCATCAATGAGAAGCAAAGAAGAGCCAGGCTGAGGTTTGCAAAAGACCATAAGGATTGGACCATAGAGGACTGGAGTAAGGTCATCTTCTCTGATGAGTCCAGTTTTCAGCTTTGCCCAACACCTGGAGAAGGCCTACAAGCCACAGTGTCTCGCACCTACTGTGAAATTTGGTGGAGGATCGGGGATGATCTGGGGGGTGCTTCAGCAAGGCTGGAATTGGGCAGTGTTGTCTTTGTGAAGGACGCATGAATCAAGCCAAGTACAAAGTTGCTCTGACAATGTTCCCCAACTCTGAGGAGTGTTTTTTCCAGCAGGACAATGCTCCATGCCACACAGCCAGGTCAGTGAAGGTGTGGATGAAGGACCACCAGATCAGGACCCTGTCATGGCCAGCCCAATCTCCAGACCTGAATCCCATTGAAAACCTCTGGAATGTGATCAAGAGGAAGATGGATGGTCACAAGCCATCAAACAAAGCCGAGCTGCTTGAATTTTTGCGTCAGGAGTGGCATAAAGTCACCCAACAGCAATGTGAAAGACTGGTGGAGAGCATGCCAAGACGCATGAAAGCTGTGATTGTAAATCAAGGTTATTCCACTAAATATTGATTTCTAAACTCTTCCTAAGTTAAAACATTAGTATTGTGTTGTTTAAAAATGAATATGAACTTGTTTTCTTTGCATTATTCGAGATCTAAAAACACTGCATCTTTTTTGTTATTTTGACCAGATGTCATTTTCTGCAAATAAATGCTCTAAATGACAATATTTTTAGTTGAAATTTGGGAGAAATGTTGTCAGTAGTTTATAGAATAAAACAAAAAATTTCATTTTACTCAAACACATACCAATAAATAGCAAAACCAGAGAAACTGATCATTTTGAAGTGGTCTCTTAATTTTTATATATATATATATATCAGAAAGGAGATGCAGTCAAGGCTGAAATCTATGGCGCAGTAAGGCTCAGGAAGTATGTCGAAAAGGATGGTGTAATGAAGATGCAGAGTGATGCTTCCATCTATTTGAACGTCAAACAGTCCTGGAAGCCATTCAAAGAGTCAGCTATGTGTACCAGACTTTCTTTGCTAACCGAGTTGGTGAAATCCAGAAGGCGGGGCCAGTTTTAGACTGGTGGTGCATCCCTGGAGAGCTAAACATTGCAGACATCAGCAAAAGAGGAGGCACTCCTTAAGATCTGAAGGAGGATTCCACATCAAATGGCCGATGAAGGGTAACCTAAAAAGTCAGCTGGAGAGGTTGCAGCACATGTCAGAGTGTTAACAAGCTCCAGAGAAAGCAGCATTAACTAGAGCTCAAGCAAAGAGCAATGGTCTGTGGCCACCACATGCAAAACCATTCCCCTTTTAGGGGTTGTCTTGCCTTTGCGTCACCATAGCACCTATTGTCACTTTCATTTGCACCCGAGCAGGTTAAATTGATTCACAATCACTTGGGCTTGTGAAATGGACAGATTGATATCCCTGATGTTTAACTGACTTTGTGTTATACTGTGACAATTAAGTGCTACCTTAATTTTTGCAGTGTATATATTGCTGTCTCCTTATCTTTCCTGATTGATTCTTCTCTAGTTTTTTTTACAGACGTCAGTATTCATGATTGAAAATGATTGACATCTATTGCACTTCTGTCTGTCCTGGGAGAGGGATCCCTCACATGTGGCTCTCTCTGAGGTTTCTACCTTCTTTTTACCCTGTTAAAAGTTTTTTTTAGTATTTTTGCCTTACTCTTGTTGAGGGTTAAGGGCAGAGGATGTCACACCTTGTTAAAGCCCTATGAGACAAATTGTGATTTGTGAATATGGGCTATACAAATAAAAATTGATTGATTGATTGGTTTCCTGATGATGTTTGGGGCTGCAAACCCACCTGCTGCTGTGTTTACCCCTGCCTACCACGACCAACCTTCAATCAGCTCAGCACGCGGAGTAGAGCTGGCTGAGGCCTTGGGTTTAGCTCCCAAGACGATCCAGGGATCAGTAGCCTGAGCAGCCCCCAGCGCTTCAGTGGTGATGGAGCAGGACCATGGAATGGTGCTGTCGTTGTCTACCTATACTATAGCTGAGCAGTCGTGGGAGCGGAGCGAGCTGGTCAAATCCCTTGCGTGCCAGGAATAAAGTTGTTTGGCCTGGGCACTAGCAGCAGTTGAGAAGTCCAGGATCATTTTATTCATCAGTTTGACTTCATCCTCCAGACGAGAGACATTGTTTTTCAACTTAGACAAGGTAAGTTGGCAAGAATCCAGTCAAGGTTATTATTTTAAAAAACACCTAATAATTCAGATGTGTAGGTTAAAAATGTGTCTAAAATTGAATAAATAGAGGCTAAAAGTTTAAGAAAGTAAAATAAATTCAAGAGAGCTGTTGGCGGGTAGTCTGTACACGCCAGCGCATGCGCATTGCATCACTCACAACAGATTCTGTTTGTGGTGTGAGGCGACATGGTGACCAGGTCAACATGATGTTAGAGGATGTCAGTGACCAACACCTGGTGTTGGGGACATATCTTCAGTTTTATACCTTAGCATCATCAGGTGTATCAGCCTTTTAATCACAAGACACCCTCTTCTAAGGCAGGCCCACCACAGGTTGATCAGACCTGGGTGCATATCTCTAGCATCTTGGGGCCACTTGGATCTTTCCTCCTGATCCAGAGCTGTTGGCTGCAGTGCTCTGTAGTCAGTAATGTTTCTTTCATGGATTCCCAGATCTCTGAGCAACCGGATGGTGGATGTTGCAATGGAACCTACCTATACCAGGGAGAGATTATTTTACAACCAGTAAGGATGTGTTTTAGGGTAAGTGGACTTGAGCATAGTGGGCAGGATGGATCTTCGTTCAGCCACTGTTGTTGTTTTGGGTGAGGGAAGGACGGCATTGTTTGCTTTAAGCAGAAAGTTAATCCTGCTCTGGGCTTTGTGGCACCGTGGCCGGGCTTTGTAGCGCCCTGGCCGGGCTTTATGGCGCCGTGGCTGGGCTTTGTGGTGCCGTGGCCAGGCTCTGTGCCCTCTGGCTCAGGCAGTGGAGCTTTCCTTGGTCCCTGGGTCCGTGCGCTCTGCCTCGGGCAATGGAGGTGTTCATGGCTCCCAGGGTGTCTGCCCTGGCGCTTGGTGGCGTGGGGGCCGGGCTGTGCGCACTCTTGCCAAGGCATTGGAGCTGTTTGGGGTCTCTGTTAATTGTTGCTCTCTGTTAGTTTTAGCCCTTTCATGGCTCTGGCAGCTGGACCCTTGAGATATGTCAACTTTTCAATTTGGCTCAGCTGCGTTTTTTCATGAATGGCTGTTTGACAGTGTGCCCCCTCGGCCACTTCTCCTCTTTCAATTATTCTTGTTGCTCGGGCTTTATATCTGTATCAATTAACTTAAGATACCACAACCCCATTAGAAAAGTGGTATGTAGAATCTGCACATCATAAACACAGAAAGATGACTCATAAAATGTTGTTCAAATTCCCCAAGAAAATCAAATTTTACAGTTTTGTGATATTTGTAGGGAGTAAGTTCCATTCGTGTATAGCTCTTTAATTCACCATTTGTTGTAAACAATAAAGGAATCTTAATCTTAATTTGGTGGTATAAATTTCCTCCTATAGCTAGTCTGGTGGCATAGTCAAGTCTATTCAAACTAAATGAAAGATTGTTATACAAAATCCAGATTCTTTGTAACAGTGATATTTCTGTTCTGTTTTTATCTTATCCATTGTGGTTTGAACCAAATGGATAAGATTGTCTTAGAAAAATTAAAAACAAAATTTGTATTCCTTATGCATTTTACCACTGATAGCTACAAAAAAATTCCAAACTGCATTTAATGCATAGGCTAATTAATGTTTCAATGACCTGCACCCATAGAAATATTGGTTTTATTTTTAAAAAGCGGTAATTGGTTTGTGAAAATAGACAGCTTCAACTGGTGACCCTGCTTATTACCATTTGAACTTTTGAGAAACCCCAATTTAAAAAAAAAAAAAAACTGTTCTGTGTCCTATTCATCAAATAACTATTATGCAGACTTAGCAAAGCCATAACATTCTAGTTCATTCAGTAATATATCATGATCATTATAATCAAATGCTCCTGTAAAATTCAGTAATACAGCACAGACTAGCTTCTTCAATCTCTCAGCCAATCATCTGTCACTTGGGTTAGAGTAGTAGCTGTTGGATGCCATTCTTTGTATTCATGTTGAAAATCAGTGGTTAAATTATTTAT
Source organism: Hippoglossus stenolepis (assembly GCF_022539355.2). Lineage (NCBI taxonomy): Eukaryota > Metazoa > Chordata > Actinopteri > Pleuronectiformes > Pleuronectidae > Hippoglossus > Hippoglossus stenolepis. Next base: position 20,747,058 of record NC_061500.1, read on the forward strand.
AGATAAATAGCATTGAGTCTGTTCACACTAAATTTTTTCCCATGAATTTACTGAAAACAGGTAACAAACATTTAGGATGGCTATTTGATCTAAATGGTAAATGGTATTGTGTATATAAATAGCGCTTTTCTAGTCTTGATGACCATTTAAAGCACTTTACATTACAGTTTTACATTCACCCATTCACACACACACATTCATACAGTGCATTTATTAGCAGCACTTTTTGTTCTATGAGGGGCAATTCGGGGTTCAGCATCTTGCCCAAGGATACTTCGGCATGCAGATGGGGAAGACTGGGGATCGATCTGCCGACCATCAGGTTGGAGGACGACCGCTCTACCCCTCAGCAACAGCCGGCCACTAGAGCAGTCGTCACCAACCTTTTTCGAGCCCAAGATAATTTTTAACTTCAAACTTAAGCCGAGATCCACCGACCTGATATCTTCCCAAAAAAACATTTAGGAGGGTCATATTTATTATTTTTGCAATTTCTGTTAAAGGCTGAATGTATGAGCATAAATATACACAAAGAAAGGCAGTTATGCAACTTTATCTGTTCAATGCACAATATTCACATTAATATCAATTCATATTTACAGCCTCTGCTCAATGCACAATATTTAGCTTCTCAGTTCAACAATATGTTCTGCAGAGGAGCTGCAATTGCAGCACAATGGGGCTCATTTACAAACATGTGCGCAGAAATGTTCTTACTCTCCCTAGAAAATAAGTGCATGCGCAAAATCCCCGCCAGATTCATGACACGTGCGCACCAGCCGATTTTGTTTTCACCACCATGCGTATGTTTGTGAATCAGAATCATTTTAAATGGACAGAAGCGTATCTGCTCGCTGCAATTAGCATACTGCCACGCCTCTATTTCTCCATATAAGGACATCCGTTTGTCATGAAGAGATGGTGTGCTGAACAGTTGAAGTTATGAGAGATGGCCCAAAAGGTAAAAAACTGAACAATTTCACAAAAGCAGAAATTGAAGGCGTCGTAGGTGGAAGACACAAAAGGAACACTTTTCTGTAGTGTGTCCCCCGGAGTGGCGATGTTTAACAAATGTAACCTGGGCTGCAATAACTGAGGCGCTGAATGCTGTGTCCTAACCAGAGCTGAGCACTAGAGCTGTGGACATTTCTCTTAGATGCATCGCGACGTGGACTCCGCTAAATAATTATAACCACCACTGCTTCAGGATCAGACTCACATTAAAGGTCCTGTCTCTGTCAGAGACTCTGTCGGAGTCTGCTTCCTCCTCACTGCTCCTCTGACCGGTGCATCACTGATCACAAGTTATTAGGACACGTACAGGACTGACGTTTACTTTGTGTTTGTTTGTTTACACAAAACGACACATAACGTGACGTGCTCAGTCAGGACATCAGGGTTAAAGTGAGCGGAATGACCCAGAGACAGGATCCGACATCAACGATTAATAACTGAATACATGTGATTATCAACACATACACGCACACACACACGAACACACTCATGTAGACAGAAGAGTTCCTCCCGCAGATTATGACACAACACAGTGTTTTAACTTCATTGTTGCAGAAGAAGCGATGCCCCCTTTATCCAGAAACATAAATATGAATTCAGCCATTCTTTATAAAGATGAGGTGAGGATGAAAGGGCGTCAATTTCATAGTTATTTAATACATTTGGTCAATGCATTAGTAAATTAAATTATAACTGTCTACTATTTTTATTTTGAAACGCCTACAGAAAGTGTTGCAACCATTTATGTTTGTGACATAAATTCATCAGATAAACATTAAAACCCAGTTGAAGGATAATTTATTTTGCTGTGAACCACAATGTTTATCTGTCTGTCACAAATGTATTTACAACACTTCCTGAACCCGTTTCAAAGTAAAAGCACTCCAGCGTTTCACTTTCTGAAATCATTAATTTGTTGGGCTTTGATTGTTATCGACAGACCGGAAGATACACTGCTTCATACCGTAGAGTCCTAGTGTTTAGTTTAGTACATAATCAAACTCGTATTGTGGGAAATACAGTAGATATACCAGAAGCTTCGCTGCCAGTAGCGGGGACACAGTGCGTGTGAACAACAGACAACCGACACACAGCTGATCTGCGGTGCAACTGCAGCAAGTGAGTCCAGAGAGTTATCGACAGTGAAGACTGTTGAGATTGACCGGTAGATCGCGATCAATGGGTTGGCGACCACAAATCTAGAAAATGTTAATGTCCCATTTTTATAATTTTTTTTAATTATAATAACCATAATAAATTTAATTTTTAAAGCGCCTTTCAAGGGACACAAGGACGCTTTACATATTTTAGCAGTTTTCCATTCTTCTGGACATAATTTTTAAATCAAACTTCGGTTTGTAATATGACAGCTGGTTTATTTGAATCGGCAACTAGTTTAAGGAAATTCCAATCCAGGCATTCATCACTTGGTGGTTTACTTTACAATTTAATAACACGTTTTCTACCTTACTTATACTTTTAATTTTTAATGCATACAATATTTTTTTACCCATACTGGCCTATTATTTCTTTATTTTAGCTACTTTACAAAATCTAATAATTACTGAAGTCATTAGTAATATTTTGGGGTTTAGTGAGGAAGAACTAAGGCCGTCGATGGCAACATCTACATGAATGTTGAAATCGCAAACTATGACTCTGTTCTATGCAGAACTTAAGAATAAGGCTTTCAATTTAGTTATCACTAAGTTTAGGTTGAGGCCTTGAGGGTTCATTCATAAGTTGGTGTGAAAAAATGTGATGTGTTCTTGGTGCAACCAGGTTTCAGTTATTAAATAAATCATTGTGATTATCAGTTATCAGATAATTAATTAATATAAATTTAGATGAGAGACCTTATATTTAATAGTTTAATGCCATAATTTAGTGTTAAAGCAAACTTGCTAATCTAAAATAATTGAAGTGTATGTGCAGTTGGCAATCAGCCACACCAGAGGATCAATGATGCAGAACACCTAAAACATAGTACCTTTATCTTAGACATTCATCATGTCATCAATCACTGGATTGTTTTGATATTCATACAACAAATCAGGTTTTTGATGCATATTGTCCTGCGTCTGAACTTGTCATTCCTATGAACTCATTTCAGTATAATGGCCAACTTTAGAAGTTTTTACAGTTAAATAAAGCTTGTAGTTCTTATTAAAATGCATTTTTAACTATTTTGAATCTGGGAAACCCAAGCCTTTGGTTTTTTGTTTCAATTACGTACAGCTGACTCTTCTTTCTCTCTCATTTTCTAGGTATGGCGAATAATAACCAACTTCCTGTTTTTTGGTCCAGTTGGCTTCAATTTCCTGTTCAATATGATCTTTCTGTATCCTTCTCAAGTTTCACTTCATTTAGTATGTGAAGTTAGTTTGCATATTTTCTTCTACCACTTGTTTATTCCCACATAAGATGTTGAAACTTAAATCATGTCTCGACAGCAGTTGTAAGATTCACAATATTTCAAACTAGAACCACAAACCAGTTTGTTGATTTCCTTAACCATTTGCTTTCAGTTACAGATACTGCCGTATGTTAGAGGAGGGTTCTTTCAGGGGAAGAACAGCTGACTTCGTCTTCATGTTCCTCTTTGGCGGTTTTCTGATGACTGTATCCTTCTGCTTAGTGTCATAAAAAGAACAGCTACATGGCCTGTAAATAATTGCTTTGGGGTACACAAATGAATTAGTTACAGGCACTAAGGTGGTAGTTATTAGGAATGTTACCCAAAAACATTGCACTTATGGTGGAAATAGGGGTGTCACAACATCCTGATATTATTGATCATCAGAATATATACAAAAAAGATTGCTATAATGTTAATCTTACACACTATAATATTTTGTAAATCAATCAAGAATCTCCTAAATAATTTCAGTTTCTTTCCATTATTATACAGTAACTACCTGGTTCTCACTCCTACATTTTAAGTGTTGGTTATTAGTGTAGAATTAATAATTATTTGAGAACATAGCTGGGGATTCTAACACGCGACAGACGCTAAAATGAAAAAAAGCAAAAAGTAAACAAATCAATAGATCCACATCTTTGTCAAATTCCTTGAAATGAATTATGTCCAAGTATGGCCATTTCCATACTCCTCACCTGTTATTTGACACAGTTATCGATTTTTGTGTGATGTCTTCTGGGAGTTGAAGAAATCGGTTATCAAGCTTACGTACTTCCAATCCTTTAAATGCATAAAGGTCACAACTTAGTTCTCTCCCATCGTCAGAAATAATATTTCCTTCCTGATTCCTGAAGTTCAACTGCACCAACAATTTCTCTGTCCAAAAAGTAGTTTTACTTCCATGGTCTACGAATGCATATGTTGGCACCATTTTATCACCCTGTACAGGCACAACTGAAAGTACATAGATATCCACTTCTCTGGCCCCTGTATGACCACATGACTCCATAGTTGTGACAGCACTGCTCACTGGCACTCCCTGTTGCTGACTTGTTTTGCTCTCCTTTTCTTTAAACTGAATATGAAGAATGCTCGAGTGCTTGTCATTGCACACACTGCAAATCAGCCTTCCTCTAGAGTCTAGGCTCATGTTTTCTACCTTTAAACAACCAAAGCTGCCCCTTTCTCATTCTTTAATCTTATCCTTTTGCTTTTAAAACATAGAACAATATGGTGAATATCCAGTTTTGTGATGTTGTCCATTTATGCCCTAATTGATGTTAAAAGGACCCCCAACTTTTGTCACTCACCACCAACTACCCATTCTAAAGCTCTGATAATCACGTCAATGTAAATGCTAGTGAGGAGATATTGCAGCCAATCATGATGCAAATTTCAAGATGCTGCCATATGGTGGAAGTCTTGGAAATAGGAGTTAACCATGTTTGTGATGGGCTCTGGTACTTTGAAGAAGTCGAGGCGGCCCAGAGGACACCATGAGGAACTGAACCAAATGCATTAGCAAGATCAAGAAAGATGACATGGAGGTCCCTCTTATCACTGATTGGATTTGGTGCCAGATCATGCTGGTGTGCTCTAAACAGCCACAGAACCCTGGAATTCCAGCTTTTTGAACTGTTGTATCCACTTGCTTGTTTACTTACTTGCTTGTAACTTTTATTTTCATTAGGTAGCTTGTCAACCTTTGTGCTGTAATGCTAAAGAAGATCTTGCCTTCTACATTGAACAGACTGATGGGACAAAATTGGCTGACGTTTGACGATTCCTCCTCTTTTAGTATTAGTACTCCTCCAGCTCTATGCCAATGAGTTCTCATGTGTTATTTTCTTTTACAAGCTGTCCTTTTCTGCATTCTGCTTTCCTCAAGGTTGTCTGCCGACTTTCGATGTTCTAAACTATGTTGATTCCCCCTTTCTTTTCTTCCGAGGCTTTATTCCACTACTTTTTAAGCTGTTATATTTCAGTTTTCTCTGTCACCCCAAAATTTCCCACTCTGTAGTTGTAGAAGAAGTTCCACATCTTCTATGTGCAGCACCTTTTCAACTGTGCCCCTCGTCCTTTCAAAGCTACCGCCTCCCGTTATGCTTTTTCTGAAGCCCTAGGCCAGGGGTAGGCAAGCTTTGCTATCAAAAGAGCCCTTTTGCCCCCTCTTCCCCCAAATAAAATTTGTCTGGAGCCGCAGAACATTGTCCAGACTGGACAAACTAAATATCTTTTGAGTTTTTATGACATCTGAAGGCTAACACAGGCTCTCTTTTATATTTGGGAGGGTGAGGGGTATTCAAATAAAATGTGTTTTTAATATTATTATTTCTATTATTAGTAGTAGTATGCTTAAAAGTCACCAGGCACTTACGGACCCTTCAATTATTCCTAGCTTTAGCATGTCCTTGAATTCTTCTTGAAAAACTTCTCTTAGGGCCGCAGATACACTGCCAGCCCCACAGGAATCATTGAAGTGGTTTGAGATGGTTGTCACAAAGGAGTGAGGCAAGAATGGTGGAATTGGTATGTAAGGTCCCAACTAATCTCTCTCTTTTGTTGCAGCTCTCCCAGGCCAAGCACACTTCTGCATTTACTGCTCTAATTAGACACCAAGATACTTGAACAAGCTGTGTACAAGCAATTAGTAGCATACATGACAAACAATAACCTACTTCAAACATTCCCATCTGGTTTTCGGTCCCTCCACAGTACAGAAATCGCTCTTCTGAAAGTCTGCAATGGCCTTCTTTTGAATGAAGATGCTGTTAAATCCTCCATCCTAGTTATTTTTGACCGCAGTGCTGTTTTCGATACTGTAGAACACCACATACTCATTGACGGTCTGAAAACGTGGGCAGGAATCCCGCACATGCCCTTAAACTGGCTCAGGTCCTACCTTTCTGACCAAAGTTTCTCAGTGACTATGACAGGCTCAGTTTCATCCTCATCAAACATGCGGTATGGTGTTCCCCAGGGTTCAATCCTTAGTCACACTCTATTTTCTATCTATATGCTCCCCCTTTGCAACATTATCTGCCAATATAGTGTCCATTTTCATTGCTAAGCTGATGAAACACAGCTCTATATTCCCATCATTCCTGATTATCAATCAAACTTTGCAACTCTCCACAAGTACCTCACCCCATAGCAAACCACTTTCTCCAACTAAACCTCTCCAAATATAATTATATATATATATATAATTAACTTTGGTCCCACCTCCAGAATGAATGAAATTAAGACTAACCTTGGTGAACAAGCACCATTTACCAAGTCCTCAGGCAGGTATCTGGGTGTTGTCTTTTACTAAAACCTGTGCTTCGAAGCACACATTAAGAAGGTTGTTCTATCATGTTTTTATAATTTAAGAAACATTGCCAAGGTTTAGTCTTTAATCCCACATACAAAGCCTGTGTGCGTCCTGTGCATGCGAACGGGAACACGGCTCCAGAGGAGGATATTTAGGCTAAAACTAGGCTGTTAACTTGCACAAAAAGAAGCAATCACATTATACCAATCCTTGCTGCCCTTCACTGGTTATATGTGGGTTATAGAATTGCTTTTAAGATTTTACTGCTTGTTTTTAAAGCCTTAAATGGCCAGGCTCCAGTCCCCCATTCATGCACACATTCAGACAGTGCTGCTTTATGCAGAGTTTTTTTTCTTATCACACGCCATTAAATCTCTGTTGGTGACTTGCACTGAAAAGCGGTCGATACAACTGCGAAAGCGAAATATATATTTGTAGGATATAAATGTCAGTACATTTCTTTTATTTGCCATATTCTTTAACAAAGTTTCAGATATTTGGCACTTTTGTAAGTCTTGTGTTCCTAGGCCAAGCTTTCACTATCATGCTAGTATACATTTGGAGTCGACGAAATCCAAATGTGCGCATGAATTTCTTTGGCCTGTTGAATTTCCAGGCGCCCTTTCTGCCCTGGGTCCTAATGGGATTCTCACTTCTGCTCGGCAACTCCATCATCGTGGACCTTTTAGGTATCTTTCACTGTCATTTTCCGCCATAAGTTAGTCCTAAAATGGTCATTATTAGCTAAGAGTAACTGATGTGGTTGGTGGTGTCCAGTAAGACTGGTGCTTGTCTTATTTTTCTTTTCTTTCTTCAGGTATTGCTGTTGGTCATGTCTATTACTTCCTAGAGGATGTTTTCCCCAACCAGCCAGGTGGTGGAAGGTGGCTCAAGACCCCATCTATCATGTAAGTCTCTACACGCTATGATATTAAAGTTGACTTTGTACAAACAGATGCTTGTAGTCAGAAAACTGTGTAAATTACCTGCGTAAACATGTTGAATGCCACCGAAATTGCACAGTAATAGCAAATTAACGTAATTAACTCCTCAAAAAGGTTACCCCATTGAAATTTCCACTCTGTACACACAGTGTGTTAATTCATGAGAAGTCAAGGCACATCCACCTGGCCTTTGCAACACAAGTTGTGTGCTCGACTACAGCACGAGTGCCGTTATGATGCTCACTGGATGGGCAGTCCTGTCTTGTCTGTGGGTTGACAGGAGGTGTCACGAGACATAGAGTTAAAACATAATCTCAATCACTTTAAGTAAACAGTGAAATTTAATAATTAATCTGAAATTAGCTTGCATGGTGACAATTGACAAGTCAAGCCTGCTATAGCCATATGGGCCCTCTGAAAGACACATGCCAACTGCACTATTTTGCAGCACAAAGGAGTTGTGCTGTAAAGTATTGTGCAGATTGGACTGTTTCATGGCGATATGGCCACGAGCATGCTGTTGAGGGAAAACTTTCGATTAGCACAACTTTTACTAATGAAACATTACAATGTTCCGTCTAAAGTCTAAACTTTTAACAACCACATACAACATTTCTGTCAGGACCACTTTAGTGAAAGAAAACCTAATTTGCATCTACATAAGTTACAATTGGTTGTATTTTATTATTATTTTATTATCCTCCAATTCAGTGTGAAAATTAATAATACACATTGTTGAAATACTATTGAATTGTACTTACTTCAGTCAGTTTTTGACTTCATACAGACATTGATACAACTACTAGGCTACATCAAGATTATTCTTTTATAGACTGCTTAACTTGAATTTACACAGTGTTTTGATATTCCTCCAAAAAGATATTTGAATTTTACTTTGGCTTCATTTATTTTGGTGTTGGACAGCTTAATGTAGATCAGTGGTCGCCAACCTATCGATCGCGATCTACCGGTCGATCTCGACAGTCTTCACTGTCGATAACTCTCTGGACTCACTGGCTGATGTCGCGCCGCAGATCAGCTGTGTGTCGGTTATCTGTTTTTCACACGCGCTGTGTGTCCGCTACTGGCGGTGGAGTTGCAGGTTTATCTCCTGCATTTCCTTCAAGAACAAGTTGGTTTATGTACTAAAGTAAATGTCAGGACCAGTGGTGGGAAGTAACGAAGTACAAATACTTTGTTACAGTACTTAAGTAGATTTTTCACATATCTGTACTTTACTTGAGTATTTATTTTCCTGACGACTTTTTACTTTTACTCGATACATTTGAACACAAATTTCTGTACTTTCTACTTCTTATATTCTCAAAACTGGTGCACCTTTACGCACGGCGCACCTCTCTCTCGCTCACTCGCATGCCCCCTGCCTCGGGAGATGCGCAGGCCCGGTGGCATGTTTGCCGTCGGGGGGCAGCGCGAGACCCTAAGCGTCCGGAGGTTGGTCGGGCTGCCTTGGTCGACCGGGGTCGAGCAGGCTGTACCGGTAATGATACCTCCGCAGGTTCACCTTCAGAAACTTTTTTAAGAGTTTAACTTCCTCTAGATAGTCAAGTTTGATCGTCTTCTCGGCGCTCCGCCAGGGCCGTGACCAACTCCGGCGGGGCCGATCCGAGGACCTCACTAAACCATCCAATGGGTAGTAGCGATGTGTGTACAAAGGGCAGGGACTTAATCAACGTGAGCACATTCCCCATCCATTTATTCCCTTTAGAATTATCCAGGTGCTCATGCAGGAGCTCGGTTCAGTTCAGTCTTTATTATTCTGTCTGAAATTTGGCCTCCAGCAAAACTAGACTGTGTCCAGTGATTTTCTCTTCTCTGTACCAGCACTGTGCAGGTTGTTAACAAAGGAGGAAAACTATCCTATTTTGTGTGCCTAGAACTTGTTTCCTTTTGCTGAGTTATCATAAGGGGCATTGTGTGTCATTCCTGCTACTGATTAGAAAGTGAAAGGTCCATGTTTAGTGATATTTACAGAATTTTTTAGCGGTTATACTGTGGTCTATTAGTGTTCTTAGGCAGACACAAGAGGCACTTGTTTATTCTGTTGTGTTGGTTCTTTGTTGTCCCTAGAAGTTCAGATGCACTAGTCCATTACTATTTGAACCTCAGCATCTGGGGTTAAAAATTTGTAAAATTATACAGTATATATATATATATTTGTTATAATCTTTCAGTCAGTTGAAATAAATCCTGAAAAGAACAATTTTGGGTTGTTTTGTGTCTGTATAAGCCTACTATAAAAAGCATTTTGCATCTTTAATTTTGGTACTTGTACTTTTACTTTTGATACTTAAGTACATTTCAACACCAGATACTTGTGATACTTAATTACATTTAATATGAGTTACTTTAAGACTTTGACTCAAGTCATTTTCTTGACTTTTACCAGAGTCACTTTCAGGTAAGATATCTGTACTTTTACTCAAGTATGGCCTTCAAGTACTTTATATACCACTGGCCAGGACTCTACGGTATGAAGATGCGCATCTTTCGGTCTGTCGATAACAATCAAAGCCCCGTTGGAACAAATGAGTGGATTCAGAAGGTGAAACGCTGGGGTGCTTTTACTTTGAAACGGGTTCAGAAAGTGTTGTAAATACATTTGTGTCATAAACAGATAAACATTGTGGTTCACAGCAGAATAAACAGAGAAGATGATCTTTCACCTGAGTTTGAATGTTTATCTGATGAATTTATGTCACAAACAAGTGGTTGCAACACTTTCTGTATGCCTTTTCAAAATAAAAGCACTCCAGCGTTTCTGTTGATGGAATCCATTCCCTTGTTTAAAAGTTTTTTTTTATTGTGAAATATTTGCAGGAGCGGAAGATGCGTGGCTTCATACTGTGTAGTACTGGTATTTATTTGAGTACAAGGGACTTCTTTCATACAGGGCAATAATCATATTTGTGGCCATATTCAAATCAAAGCCTATATGTAAAAACATTGTGCTGCAGTAGCAGCTCCTCTGCAGAACATGTGGAACTGAGAAGCTACATATTGTGCATTGTAAATATGAATTGATATTAATTTGAATATTGTGCATTGAATAGAAAAAGTTGCAAAACTGCCTTTCTATGTGTATATTTATTTCTTGTACATTCAGCCTTTAACAGAAATTGCAAAAAATAATAAGTATGACCCTCCTAAGTGGGTTTCTTGGAAGATATCAGGGTGGTAGATCTCGGCTTACGTTTGGAATTAAAAAGTGATCTTGGGCTCGAAAAGGTTGGTGACCACTGATGTAGATTGATATATTCCTAATTTTATTTTTGAGAGATTTTGTAATGGACTTTAAAAGGCAGATTAGAAGTTCAGACTGGGCTATTTTGCTGTGGAAAAAGGACTTGCAGTGCATAGTTAGTTTTTTGGCAGATTTATTTGTATTTAAGAGAAGATGATTATATAAAGTTTTATATATAAATAGTTTTGTTTTTTTATAAATTCATTATTAAGTTAATTGAGTTATTAAAAATAATTGTTTAATTAATTCAAAAAATTATCGTTAGATTATTCGATAGGTGCGCCCTACTTCCGAAATGGGATGCGACATGAAATTGTGTGAAAATATGTGATTATCTTTAAAAAGAAAAATGGCTAGCATGCTAACACCAAATCACGATAGTCTTTATTTGACATCCATACTGTCACAGCCCTAATTATGAGGTGTTTGCCATAAGAATCATCACACATAGAAATCAGTCATTCTCCTGTTCTGTGTGTCTTTAACAGAAAGATGTTGTTTCACACTCCAGAGGAAGATGCAAACTACAACCCCCTACCTGAGGAGCGCCCAGGAGGGTTTGCTTGGGGTGAAGGACAGCGCCTTGGAGGTTAAGTGTGGCCCCACATCATCATTGGTTGTCAGGTCACTTCCAAGAATATTCCCTCAGAGAGATGAAGGGGAGGAACATGGTCTTTGCTTTTGACATGTTAGTTTATTTCTGGATGAAGAATGCCAAAACCCCTCTTGATGCCAGATCATTGCTGTAAGACTATTACAGAGAACACAAGCTTCATATGGAACTTTGAGCAGTGAGCCTTCGGGCTCAGCTGATTTTTGTCTCAGAAATTTTTTTATGTCTTATCAAAATGAATTAGTTAAGATTGCATTGTTTTTCATTTCACCTTTTTAAAGAATAAAAGAGTGTAACAAATAATGCTTTGATTTTATTTAATTTTACTGTAGTGGTATTGCATGAAACCAATGAATTAATTCATACAAAAGATTGCCCGACATAACAACAGACTCACAAATGTGAATGTAGAATATAGCCCCAAGCGACAAAGAGCGGGTTTGAATCTTAATCGTCTCAATAGGAGACAGCAGCTAAATCCTCCAAAGTTCAAGTGAAAAGAAGCAATAAGCAGGTTTCAGGCTTTGTAAAGTTAAGCAAAGTCACTTCAGCCGGTTTACTTAAGTCTAAGTGAAAATAGTCACCAGTGTCATCGTTACAACGGAAGTAGGGGTGCGATAATGAGCCACCATTCTCGTGATCGTGATATCTCAAGAATGCCTTTAAGGAATTTCTTCAAATTTGTTACAAATATTCACTTGGACTCAAGGATGGAGTGATTAGATGTTGGTATTCTAAGGTCCAAAGTTATGGAGACGTCGCAAGGAACATTTCTTGCCTTTTGAAATTCTTTCACATTTGGTAAATGGTTTGTATTTATATAGCGTTTTTCTTGTCTTGATGACCACACAAAGCGCTTTACAGTACAGTTTGCCATTCACACACACATTCATACAGTGCATCTATTAGCACAAAACATTCACTTAGAGTCAGGAATTAACTAATTATATATTGGTAGCCAAAGGTCAAGGTCTCGGTGGCCTCCATATAAAATTTCTGGGGAAAGCCACCCCTGTATACAGATTTAGGAACCAAATTTTGGTCAAACCTTACATTTATCAGGGACAAACTCTTTTACACTTTACATCTAGAAGCGTTTAAAGCAAAATACTTAGTGTAGCTGCTAGAAAAACAATCAATAAGAAATGGCTTCACCCTATCTATAGAGGAATGGTGTGATAGAACTGTTTAATTCCTTAATATTATTGTTTTCCTAAGGTTTTTTTTCACAAATGGAAAACAGCCCATGCTCATGTTCTGTTTTAGTTGTTTTATGAAATTGAAGAATTGAAAATAATTATATTGTTAAAGTAAACAAGGTAACTGTTTGTACTGCTGTTAAGATTACAAATAAATGCATTTAAAGATTTTTACTATGTACTCAATGTAATAGTTCAGTTTTTTCGGTAAACTACACTAACCTAAAAGTTTAAAAATACAGGCTTAAACATGAAAAATTAAGAAAGGCGGATAACATAAATAAGGATAGAAGCTTGAGTTTTGATCAATCTTTCATCACCAGACATTTTCCAGACATTCAGAACCACAGTATCTGATGGCACCCTGACCAAACTTGGATCTAATTCTGGGTGCAGCTACAAGATCTCTAGATCTCTCCACCTGATAATCTGAGACCCTGATAAATTTTTAATCAATGAGTGATGTATTGAGGAGCTGAACTGTTTTGTGCTTTATGGACTATTAGACGGGTTTTGAACAGGGGCGGCTGGCCAATAGGGGGCGATACGGCGCCACCCTCCCAAAGAAAAAAGGAAAAAAGATGATAGTGATACAATTGGTCTCCCGCAGGGCTGCGTGCTTAGCCCCCTGCTCTACTCCCTCTTCACTCACGACTACAATCCTGTACATGGATCAAACACCATTGTCAAGTTTGCAGATGACAGTGGTTGCGCTCGTCACCAATGACGATGAGATGGCTTACAGGGAAGAGGTCCAGCACCTGGCAGAGTGGTGTGCCAACAACAACATGGCCCTCAACACAAAAAAGACCAAGGAGATCATCTTGGATTTCAGAAGGAACAAGAAAGGCACGCACACCCCTGTCCATATCAATGGGGAGGAGGTTGAGCGTGTCACCAGCTTAAAGTTCCTGGGGGTCCACATCTCTGAGGACCTCTCCTTTTACCGCAGCACCATCGAGAGCATCCTTTCCACCTGCATCCCGATTTAGTACGGCAACTGCACCACCAAGGACCAGAAATCACTGCAGAGGGTGGTGAAAATCGCCCAACCCCTCACCAAGACCACACTCCCTTCCATCACCTCAGTCTATGAGAAGCGGTGCCTACGAAGGCTGAGGCGAATGGACTGTTAACTCTCCACCGTGGCACTCGCTCTGGAGCACGCTACTGCAGCCTCCCAGCCAGAACCAAGAGGACTGCTAACAGCTTCTTCCCTTCAGCTGTCAGACGCTGACAAAGAACTCTGTGCCATCTGACACTGACTAGCCCATACTATCAGAATGTTATAATGAAAAATGTGGTCGTAGAATAGTTGGCTGTACATATGAACATAGTGTATATACCTCTTAGTGCATTTTTTATTACTTCCACTGCAGATATAACCTCCCCATTACCTTCTCATATTTAACTGTTCCCATATCCAACCATTCCTTCTTAACTGCTCCCATATTTAACATTCCAATATCTAACCTTCCCATTGCACCTCTGTATATACTTTTATATATATCATATATGTATATATTTGCTGATTGCACTTATTGTTAGACCCACAAAATGTCGTTGCATTGTGCCTGTACTGTGTAATGACAATAAAGTGAATCTAATCTAATCTAGTTTTGTTAATTATCATTATAATTGTCATTATTATTTAAAATATGTATAAATTGATACAAAGACAGTTTGTCCTGCTGCCTCTGAATATTATAGTCCAATCAGCTGCATCGCCGAGCTCTGTTCAATAGAGTACGGTGCGATTTCAATTTGTGTGAAAATCGCCCACACCTTACCGTGCTCCGGGGGCTTATTCTGAATTTTTAACGGAATTCCCTGAGTTTTTATCAAACCTAGTCCTAAACACAGATACAAATTATTATTGTTGGTGACTTTAATATTCATGTTGACAATAATAATGATAGCCTTAGCGTAGCATTTATTTCAGTACTAGACTCAATTGGTTTCAGTCAGTGTGTGCACCAACCTACTCATTGTTGTAACCACACACTTGACCTTGTATTATCATACGGTGTCAAAATTGAACATCTAACAGTACTTCCACGTAATCCGATTCTATCAGACCATAATTTAATAACCTTCGATTTCTCATTATCAGAATATATGCCACTAATAAAAAACTCCTTTTCTAGATGTCTACCTGATAGTGCTGTAGCTAAATTTAAGGAAATAATTCCAATTCCATTTAAACCCGTATTATCTGTCGATATAACCAACAAATTCTTTAAAAACCCACTGAGATTGACCATCTCGTCGATAGCTCTGTAGACTCATTACGATTAACATTAGACTCAATAGCGCCTCTAAAAAAGAAACGTGTAAAACATAGTAAATTAGCTCCGTGGTATAATTCAAAGACACATGAGTTAAAACAAGTATCAAGAAAACTAGAAAGGAAGTGGCGCTCCAGCAACTGTGTAGAATATCTCCTAGCCTGGAAGAATAGTATTAAAGCATATAAGAAGGTCCTCCACAAAGCAAGAGCTGCCTACTACTCCACTTTAATAGAAGAAAATACAAACAACCCCAGGTTTCTCTTCAGCTCTGTAGCCAGACTGACAGAGTCACACCTCCACCGAACCCAGTATTCCTCGATCCCTAAATAGCAATATCTTTATGAACTTCTTTAATGATAAAATTCTAACTATTAGAAATAAAATCAACCATCTCCTGCCCTCAGTTGACACTAATACACCATCAAGAACAGAAATCTCAGAAACTGCTGAGAATCTTATCGATTATTTAGACAGCTTCTCTCTGATCACCCTTGATCAGCTGACCAAAATAATCTCATGTTCTCAACCAACAACTTGTATCTGAGATCCCATCCCTACAAACTACTTAAAGAAATTCTGCCCCTAATTAATAGTTCGTTACTGAACACAATCAATCTGTCATTATCATCTGGATATGTACCACAGTCCTTTAAACTAGCTGTAATCAAACCCCTTCTGAAAAAATCCACCCGGGACCCGGAGGTTTTAGCCAACTACAGACCGATACCCAACCTCCCCTTCCTGTCTAAAATCCTTGAAAAGGAGTTTCTCCAGGAAAGTAATGTATGAAGACTTCAGTCGGGGTTTAGAGCCAATCACAGCACAGAGACAGCCTTGGCAAAAGTCACTAATGACCTTCTAATAGCTTCAGATCAGGGGTTTGTGTCTGTCCTCGTTCTGTTAGATCTTAGTGCAGCATTCAACACTATTGACCATCAAATTTTATTACAGAGACTAGAACAGTTAATTAGCATTAAAGGAACCGCCCTGAACTGGTTTAAATCCTATTTTTCAGATCGATTCCAATTCGTGCAAATTAATGATGAGTCATCTGTGCGCACCAAAGTTAACCACTGTGTTTCCACTGCTATGCGGATGACACCCAGTTATACTTGTCAATAAAACCTGAACAGTGTAATCAATTAACTAAACTTCAAGCATGTCTCAAGGACATAAAACCTGGATGACCTGCAATTTTCTCTTATTAAACTCAGATAAAACAGAGGTTCTAATACTTGGCCCTAAACACCTTAGAGATACATTATCTAATGATATAGCTGCGCCCTCTACACGCCAACTTTCAACCATAAATGGTCAATACAAAGCACGTCATGAATATTCAATTATTCTGCTGACCAATGGGTTTCCACGGTGAGTCATGACATAGTCACGGCATCAAGCGATGAGAAGAGGAAGCGAAACTTTCTGACACTGACATCGAGGTGTTTGTTAGTGAGGTGGAGGTGGAGAGCGATTTTATGGGACAGCAGTGATGTCACTAATAAAGAAAATACACTGATACTCTGCTGCTGCTGCTGTGGATAATACAATGTGTGAGAGTGAGTACGATAGAAAGAACGGAGCCTGAAATAAAAAATAAAAAAATTCAAAGGTGGAGGCAAAAAAAAACACCCTCTCAGAATGTGAGGGAACTTGTTGTATTGTCTGTTCGTATTTTAATCACCCAAGACTGCAGGATATTAAATTCAGAGACAGCTGTGATGTCCCCAATCTATAGAATTTAACAGAATTATTATTATATGCCTGTGTTTGTACTGGGATGGTTCGTTCCCGTCGGTCGATCTGTGTGATGCTGGACTCAGTTCAGCACAAAGATCACAGATCACAGATCAATAGAATCTATATTAGCTGATCAGACATCGCTTCCTCCTCATCCTTCCATTTGCGTGCATCCATCACGCAGAATCGCGCACCAGTGTCTACCCCTCAGCCACAGCCGCATGGCAGCAACTCAATGCATTTAGGCATCTAGACGTGGTGAAGACGACTTGCTGAAGTTCAAACCGAGCATCAGAATGGGGAAGAAAGGGGATTTTAGTGACTTTGAACGTGGCATGGTTGTTGGTGCCAGACGGGCTGGTCTGAGTATTTCAAAAACTGCTGATCTACTGGGATTTTCACGCACAACCATCTCTAGGGTTTACAGAGAATGGTCCGAAAAAGAGAAAATATCCAGTGAGCAGCAGTTGTGTGGACGTAAATGCCTTGTTGATGTCAGAGGTCAGAGGAGAATGGGCAGAGTGGTTCGAGATGATAGAAAGGCAACAGTAACTCAAATAACCACTCGTTACAACCAAGGTATGCAGAATACCATCTCTGAACGCACAACACATTCACCTTGAAGCAGATGGGCTACAGCAGCAGCAGACCACACCGGGTGCCACTCCTGTCAGCTAAGAACAGGAAACTACAATTCGCACCGGCTCACCAAAATTGGACAATAGAAGATTGGAAAAACGTTGCCTGGTCTGATGAGTCTCGATTTCAGCTGCGACATTCAGATGGTAGGGTCAGAATTTGGCGTAAACAACATGAAAGCATGGATCCATCCTGCCTTGTATCAACGGTTCAGGCTGGTGGTGGTGGTGTAATGGTGTGGGGGATATTTTCTTGGCACACTTTGGGCCCATTAGTACCAATTGAGCATCGTTTAAACGCCACGCCTTGTTGAATCTATGCTACGAAGAATTAAGGCAGTTCTGAAGGCAAAAGGGGGTCCAACCCGGTACTAGCAAGGTGTACCTAATAAAGTGGCCGGTGAGTGTATATATCATATCTATATGCAAATATGCTATTATAGTCATGGCACCCCCTAGCTGTGACAGGAAGTACCATGTTTTATACTTTACATGCTAAACCTAGCTTTTTCATTTGATCCACCTCAAAATTGGTTAGGGAAGCCTTGAGACACTGGTGAAGCTATGTAGTGACACTTTACATTGAATGCTGATGGCGTGACCTTCGATGAAACGCCAACAAACAGGAAGTGGCTGTAACGTCACTCCAATCTGCCTCAAACTTGACATGAATGTATGATGAGTCACCACGTGAACATACCCCAAGGACAATATTTGCTAGCTGATCTACTGCCATCTACTGGAAACGGGAAGTAGTAACCCTTGCTTCGATCATTATCATTAGGGAATATCACAGCGCCCCACAGTGGCATCAGGAAATGTCTCGGTTTTTACATGTCTTACACTTTGATATACTTCTCCTAGTCCATTGACCACAACCATTTCAAACTGTGTGAGGAGGGCCTCAAGACATCCATGATTAATTCTTATGAAAACCGAGATTTCCTTGAACAGCGTGTCCGTAGTGTGGCATCAAATTTAAAGTATTCACCCTGACAAACAAATCTGTTGTAACTTCAGTGTACTTTGTTCAATCTCCCTCAATCTTCAAGTGACTGACTTCATCTCTCCCCTGAAGACATTCATATGGGCTTTTGGAATGGGCGTAGCAAAATAGCACCACAGCGCCCCCTAAAGTGAAGCCCCACCACTACTTTTCACCGAAATGTACGAAAATCAGTAGGGACGTGTCATATCATTACGAACTTGAAGTGATATACTAAACTGAACAGAAAGTTGCCATTTTTGCAGAATTACACATGTATTTTAACAAATTCCTAGATATTTCATCACATCAACTTCAAATTTGATGAGTGTCATCTTAACCCCATGGAGATTATTTTGTCACTGTGAATGTGGCGTGGGGTCAATGATTCGCCATGACAGAGGAAGTTGTTGTAACTATGCATTAGAGCCAAATTTCTGACACTTGATCAGTCCCTACCTATAAAGATTCATGTCAATATTGACACAGGGGCATAGCATCATCAGTTTTCCACCGTGTGTGTTTAGGTCCCAGATAGTCTTTCCTTGTTGAGATGTGGTGGAGGGATGATTTAAAAAATATTTATCCATCAAAAAAGATGTTAGAAAGTTTTACTTACTGCAGTCTTTGATTCACTTGTTTACTTACCTATTTAACTGACATGTGTCTGCTTCTAGGGCCTATATTTTGTTTAGATGTCAACAGTAACTAGTACTTCCAGCTGTGGCTGAGTGGTAGAGTGGTTGTCCTTCAACCAAAAGGTCAGTGGTTGTGGTATCCTGCCCATAGATGCAATGTATGAATGGGTTTGTGAATGGGTGAATTGCAAACTGTACTGTAAAGCGCTTTGAGTGGTCATCAAGACTAGACAAGCGCTATATAAATACAGTCCATTTAGTGCCATTGTGGTCAAGCTGCATTAAAACATCAAACTTATGTTTGCGCCTTTGTGGCACATTATACTTACCTCTCTTTCTACAGCTTGCCTGTCTGTATCTAGACAGCCTGTTCAATAAAAGAAAAACAACTTGGTGTTTGTTAACACCTATATCAACTTATCAATAAGCTCATTCCTCAGCTCTGACAGAAAGATGCTGTTAAGTAAGTGGTCCTTTTCAAAACGGATTCACCTGTTTTATTTGAAGTTCAAAAACTTTAAAAAGGCAAAGTCGGTCAACTCCAACACTTTTATTGGAAACCATGGAAAAGCATACCATTTGTGTTAAGAACTCTGCAGATTAGTGAAATACATCAAGAAACAAAGTATTTTAGGAGGTATCCATAGTCTGTACAGATTCATCCACCAGCTCCAGGTCCAGTGGGGTCACAAGCTTCGTCAGCACACCAGTGGTACCCCTTTTGTACTTGTAGTCACCAGTTCTATATGGGGGAAACAAAAGAAAATTGGAATAATAAGTTTCTATCAAACCAAGGGATAAACATACATACATACATACATACATACATACATACATACATACATACATACATACATACATACATACATACATACATACATACATACATACATACATACATACATACTGTTTATTTTCACTTCTGGTTATTCTAATAAAGGCCAGTGTCCGACATGCAATTGTACTGACTGATGTAGTCCTCACCTGACACCCTTCTTGTTGGCCTCATCATGGGGTCGGATATAGTCTACTTTGCCCTTGGTGATAACACAAAGGTCAATGTTGCTTCCAGAGCCCAGGTCATTGAAGATACCAGCAGCAATGGCGTCACGCACCAACCGTTTGGCCTCTTCCTCCTTTAAAATGAAGTATTACAGATGTCACTTCCACTTGTTTGGGATTATAACTTTACTGTCTATTGTATTGCCATCAATGCAATACAACTGGGGGACTAACCTCCATGTCAGGCTTGTAGCGGTCCTCAAATACTGCCATAGCTGCCAGAGACCCAGAACCTTTAAATAAGAAATATTGGATCAGTGGCCACCCAGTATCCATATTTTCAGTCCACTCAGAGAAAGTGTCAGTGAAGGAGTCTGTGTTAGTGAGTCTTTCAGGGTGAATTAGCTTTAAAAGTGTTTGGTTAGTCCAGTTTAACCTACAGGAGTTTTTGAAGGCTGCTGTTTTATGTTCTACTGCCACAGATAAAATAATTTACAATGTATCTACTGATGTATTTACAACAGAAATAACACTGAGAAAATATGTCAAACAGATGATGAACTCATTAAAAACAATGTTAACTTGAAAAATAAATTATATGAGGAAAATAGTGAGATACAATAACTCAGATGACAAAAAATTAAGGATTACAAGATGACTCACTTCAGTGACTATACTTTGCTTCTTAAAAATGTGAGTGTGCTGTGAAAAACAACAACCTGTGCTGTGTGTTAAATATTGTAATGGTAATAATCCAGTGCATATTTTAACCATGCCTGCTTTGCTCACTTGCATTTTTTGCTTATCCACCAAGATGAAACCATGTCCATTTTAGTTAGGCTTTGGGCTGTCTGCCAAGGCTTATAGCTCACAAAAGTGGGCATCGTAATATCTGTTCTTATGTCAGCATCCTAACTACAAATCAGAGTGTTGCTGGTTCTGCTATCCTTACAAGAGGCGGTCAGTAAACTATTTAAAATAGCAAAATAAGTTATTTCTTTATCTTGGGATGAGACTTAGTCAGGGCAACAAAAAAAACAAACACGTTATTAGGCAGGGCATTATGTGCTTCTCAGCTGGAGTTTCTGTGTCCTCCTCCACTCTGCTCTCACTTGTACTAATAAACACTCCTCACTAGTTATCAGGACCTGATCAGTACATGAAGTAACTTAGTGTTTGTTTGATTCAATCCAGAGTTTATGAGGCTGCATTTAAACAACATGAAAATGACTAGTCTACATTTTGTGCTCAGTACAACAGGAGAAGTGACGCTCACAGTCAGGACTCAGTGTTAAAGTGCGGAGCGACACACAGACATGATCCGACACCATCGACTCATAACCAAACACATGACTATATGTTTGTCACCTAAATCATCCCATTAAAAAATTAACTATGAACTAGTTAATTTTCATCTGCATGAACTGAACTTCAAACTCGTTCTTTTTAAGTGTGAACTGGCTCAACACTGCTTCTACAGATGGGCTCAGATTCAGATTTCACATTTAATTGTGTAAAGGTTTGGTTGTTTGTTTGATTTAAAAAAAGAAAAGAAAAAAGTTTTATTCAACCATCCTATATTTGCTAAAAAAAGAAGAGCAAAGGCCAAGATGCCCCAATTGTTTAGGATAAAGGTTATCTTTGAGTTTGATAAAAAAAGTTCTAAATAGCATCATCCTATGCTCAGAGGCATAGCAGAGACAGCCAAATTTAATTATGGTGTGGTATGTTTTAGTTGGATTTTATTTTTCAATCTTAACTATCATTTGGACTTGTCATCAATAAAAAAACAGATTGTTAAATGTATATATCCGCCTTCTGTCATTTATCTTTACGTTCCCACAACAATATACATAGAAAATGGGGATTTTTCGGGCATTTAGAAATGGTGATTAATTCCAGCTACCCTCGGATTAAAAATTGTAATCGTTTGACAATCCTAATTTAAATATAAATGGCCTTTTCTAGGGTAAAGAAATCAATGGTACAATTTAGATGATTACACACTAGTGAAAACATCACTAGGATTATTTTATATTCAATTTCTGACAATAGATCTTTTTCACCTAAATTTTACACACTGAACCTTTAAGATGTTAATATCAATTCATATATCAGATTATTTTGAACAGTTCGCTACAAATTTGACATTTGCAGTTTCAACAATTTTATAGAAAAGCAAAAGATGATGTTTATTAAAACTCTATGGATGTCAAAGTCTGCACTAATTGAACTGTACTATTCTACCTTATTGTTATAAATTAGCTTCCTAAAGTAAATGCAGCTCATAAACACTGTTCATTCTTCAGAAAATCATCACAATGTCTAAGCAAAATATAAGATGGGTATAGAACAGTGGCTTGTTGGTGTTTGAGACAGACCCATGGTGACATAGGGCAGCTTGTCAGTGGAACCGTGAGGGTAGATGCTGTAAATGTGGGGACCATTACAGTCAACTCCACCCAGGACCAGAGCAGCCCCAATGTAGCCCTGATATCTGGAAAACACACAGCAGCACTTCATAGGTTATAAACATGAGACATTCTATTTCATAACTTAAAAAGGAAATTGAGACTGCGTTTTGAATAATTAATAGCAATTCATTTTTTTTTTTGCATCAATGTGATTTAGTTCTTAAAGTTTCTCAACTTATTTCTAAACAAAGATACACTAATGCAGTCAAAGAAGTGTACCTGAAGAGCATTTGCTTGAGCATGCGGTTAGCAGTGGCCACACGTGGCAGTCTGCCAGTAGAAAGGGAATGAAGCTCCAGGTTCGAGGAAATGATCTGAGTGGTCATCTCTGTGTCGGCAGCTGTTCCTGCTCCACAACAACTGGACGATAACACAAAAAGTTAATCTTTCGTCACTATACACACACACACAATGCAAAGACAATGTGGGTCCTGAGCACATAACTCAACCACAAGCTGTAACTATGAAAACCTGAGCAGCTGTCACTTACTAAATGTTTGAGGAGATGTAATGGATCTTGGAGCAGTTCTTGTCTGCCACTACCATGCCTTCAGTGGCTCTAGTGTCAGCTCCCAAGATAACACCATCCTTAAGAGGGAAACACATCATTTAGAATCAGTAAATATATGCTGCTTTTTTAAATTTTTTTATTTGATACAGACAGACAATACACAAAACCGACATAACATAGCAATACATCCAGTTATTAATTCCAGAAATGTCTGTGTGTTCACAACAACGGTCGCGTTTTGACAGCGGAATTCTCCACTTCTGAGTTCTGTGTCCTGAGTCAAAGTTTACCGAAATTTGAAATATCAGGTGAACTTTTCACCTGGTGGCACACAATCAGAGTTCTGCAGACCAAGTCCTGCAGCTGGTCTTTACTTGCCGTGGCTATATGACTGCAGCTCCTTTTTGCAGTTTCAGAAAGACTGCTGGAATCAGCATTACCACATGCACGGTACAGGTGCTTGGAGCACCCAAAAAGGAAAAGGTAAAAATGTGGCGCTCCAAGCCCTTGTCCTGTAACACTTCAAACTGAGAAGCATCACATTTTAAGCAGCGACTGATGACTTGGTTTTCACAAATAATGGCTCCCTCGAGTGATTAACTCTGCTCTGTTCAT
Organism: Hippoglossus stenolepis; assembly: GCF_022539355.2. Lineage (NCBI taxonomy): Eukaryota > Metazoa > Chordata > Actinopteri > Pleuronectiformes > Pleuronectidae > Hippoglossus > Hippoglossus stenolepis. Next base: position 20,770,725 of record NC_061500.1, read on the forward strand.
TGCCAACATTTGTTGTCACTCATTACCGCCGTGATTGTGTTTACATCGTGTGGCTTTTGCATTCATGTTGTGGCCTCTGCAGTTGTGTTGTAGCTTTAACATTCTCCTTTTGACTTAATGCACTTGTGTGAGACATCTCAGCCACAGTAATACACGGCAGAGTGAAACTAATGAAACAACTCATCTAAAAACAAACTTCTGACGACAGGTTACAACTGGATAACAGAGAACTTGAGCCTCAACAGACCTACGATGGCAAGTCCAAATGTTTACTGTGAAAAAGTTTTAATGAAGACTTTCCTTTGAAAAATAGAGAACTAACTTTTGTCACATTATAAGCCAACATGAATTAATTGTATTCAAATTTGCCACCCTAACAATATACTATGCTTTATTACCTCCACCAAGGTTATGTTTTTATCTGTGTCTCCTTGTTTGTTTGTTAGTTAACAGGAATACCCCAAAATGACTCAACCGTGATCCATGAAAAGATTATTTTTTTTCACTTTCATTGCAAGATAGTGCATTTTCAATATCTCTGATTGACCATTTGATTCATGAATGTTTATAATTTCTAGGGGACAGATTTTTATGATGTTTATGGATATTTGATTTTATTATAAGCAGGTGATTGTTGGGGTGGGTGAAGTTTTTGAGTCCACTAGTAGTTTCAGGGGTAAACAGTGTTACTTCAATACAATTGAAGTAAATGGTGACTGATTCTTCAAACACAAAATAACAAACAAACAATAAACATACTGCTCCTGTGGTGTCTTCCAAGTGTCCGTAAGCCCAGACATTCAAATTCCACTCAAAACTGTCATTTAAACCATGTTTTTAGCCTAAATGTCCTAGGATTTCCTCACAGCTGGCTGTAATGCTGTTTACCCCTGAAACTCCAAGTGTTTTGTGGACTCAAACACTTCACCCACCCCTCCATCAGCATAGTGGTGAGTAGATAGAGTGAATTTTCATTTTTGAGTGAACTATTCCTTTAATATTGGCTATTGCAAAGAAGCTCTAACAGCATATCTTATATTATTTTCTATAGGCCTGCAACAACTAATCGATTAATCGATTAAAATCAATTATAAAAATAGTTGGCAAGTAATTTAGTAGTCAATTAGTTGGGTCTGTTTTAATGCACAGCCCACTGTGGCAGCATCTCCTTAGGTAGGGGCAGTAAACCAGCCAATCCTGTGCCTTGTGGCGCTCACTTGATGCCACCTTGTCATCTCTACAGTTAACGTTTGACAAAGTTTGGAGACAAACACAGCTTATGATACAGGAGACAAGTCGTCAAAAGTGTTGAAACAGTTACATAAAAGCCTTCAGAGACTGTTAAATGAGCTGCAAACCATACAAAGCTGATCTTACATGGAACAGCACCACAATATCACTGTAGTATGAACCTGAAGAGAAAATGTGTTGGAGCAGTTCATCTTCTCTAGGTTTACTGGTGGATCGTAAACAGCTTTAAGGTTCATACCGCAGGTTGTTGTGCTCCTGTGCCATGTAAAATCACTTTGACAGGTTTCGTTTGAGGCTTTAATGTAAAATGTTTATACTTTTTAAGATTGTCACTTCCACGACTCTACGAAGAGAGAGAGAGCTACAGACTTAAATGAAGAGTGGGAGCACTGATGGCGAACACAAAGCAGTGATACTAGCAATATGGAAAAAGAAAAAAAAAAAAATCAGATCAGTCGATATTGATATATACATCAGGATATACAGTAGTCAAATCACTATTTCTGTCATTTCTACTTCTCAAGCTACTTCTCTCAAGACTTATTCTCTTCAGGTCCTCCACTGTGCAGGGACCCTCTGACATCATATGTAATCCTCTTCTGTGCTGAGAATCCTGTCATATATTAATCTGAAATTGGCTATTCTGCACTTTTACTTTTGTACATGCAGATTAGGGCTGGGTATCGCCAATGATTTCCCAAATCGATACTTTTACGATTCACAAGGTCTCGATTCAATTCAATATCAATACAGTTAGAGATATTTCAGTCTACAATACCAATTTTGCTTGAATATGAAAGAAACTCTCAGAACTAAAGCTGTAATCTGTGCAAGGAAACCTCTAACTTGGTGCATTATGAAAAATATTAAGGTAGGCCTGTCATGATTTTGTTGGATGATATATTGTCCCAGATATTATTGTGATAAATTATATTATCGTTTTCAAACAATTTCCTACCACTGAAAAATAATAACATTAGAACATAATCCTGCCAATACACCCTTTCAAAGAGCAATGAAATTTCAATTCTTAAGAATATTCAGTCTGACAATTGAATTAAAATTAAAAAATATAATATCCTCAATAAATAAAATAAACCACACAACCAAAACAATAAATAAAATGGACTCTGGCTCTGTTAACAAATATTACTCTTGAATAAATATTAAACAATTGGCTCAGGGTATATGTAACCAGCTCGGTAAACGGGGTAGGATGGTGTTGATTTACATGACAAACTACAATCAGTGTTGTGCCGGTTCACACTTAAAAAGAAAAAGTTCAGTTCATACAGATGAAAATGAACTAGTTCGAAGCAGAAGCAGCACTAAGCGGGCCCGAGTACAGGCGAACTCGGAACCTGATGCAGTCGCCAAGGAGGGCTGCAGGAAGGATAAAAGCTGTTCAGGTCAGGACTGTGGTCATAGGTTTAAATTTTGGTGCCGATTGGACAATGCAAATCAGTATGCGCATGGAGCTGTTCAAGCCGGGACTCTGATCATGTGTCATAATTTGTGACATAAAAAACAATAGTTTGAAGGAGATTGAAGAATGTACACTGAAGTTACATCAATTTTGACGCAACACCACTAACAGGGTGTTTGACGAAAACTCACAGTTTACATATGCTTGTTTTCACGGTTCTTCAACAAAGTAACGTACCGGCTGCTTCACATGCACGAGCTGCACCTGCTCCTCGATTGACTGTGTGTCGCTGTGGAGTGAGTGGGGGCGGGCCTGTATGTATGCGTGTGTGTATAGACTCCACCTCGCTCCCAGTGCGCACACAAAGTTCCACTCGCTCCTGGTATTTCACATTTCAATGATATTTTTAACAAAAAAACAGGGGGGCAAATTTGCAAGTCGCCATTGTGCAACTAGTTGTAAGATTTAGTCACAATGTGTCCAAAAATAGTCCTAAATGCGACTAAATGGTCTCAGTCTGGAGCCCTGGACTAGTGGGCCAATTGCTCTCCCTGGATAATGAAGGCAGCAAAAGAGCTGGCACGACAGACACATTTTGAAATGGTGATTAATCGTGATTAATCACAGCTACCCTGTGATTAATCTGATTAAAAAATGTAATTGTTTGACTAATTATAACATTCAATTCCAGTTTGAGATATCTAGAAGTTCATGATATCTACAACACCATTCTGACTAGTATTAAGGTACGTAAGGTATCTGGAATTTGTTTGGATTTAAGACAATTAGCACATGGATTATGACTTTCAATTAAATTGTAGGCATCTAAAAGTGGAAAATTAAGTTGCTTTTTGAATAAACTGATGCAAAGAGTGAAATGTAGCCTTTGTTTTTTATTTGATTTATTATTCAAGTTAATCAATTAATCTGAAAAAAAGGGGACAAATTAATCGAGTATCAAAATAATCGCTAGTTGCAGTCCTACATTTACACCATGGAATCAACAAGCTAGACTGAGGCTCTAAAACCTACTTATCTTAATGTTCATCCATGTGTCTACATTTAAAGATGCAAAGGACTTAAGTGGCCTAGTTTCTGTCACTAACCTTGAAGACAATACCACAGATGGTAGTTCCTGTTTTTCGAGCGGCAGGTAAACTGCATCCCACTTTGTTCACTGCACCTTCCAAAGCAGCATTTCTGAAAATAGAAATAAAACAAACATTTGAATGACTGTAAATGTAAAACAACCAACCATTTAGTTTTATGAACCATCGCATAGTTATGCTGCTATACCACTTCTCTCTCTGCCCCCCATTTATTTTAATACATGTCAATAACTTTTTGTTTTATCCCACCCATAGTTTCGCCCTCTAGCCGTTTTCAGACATGACCTGCGGGTAAAATCTGGAGAATTGGATACGGAGTTTAACCAAAGTCAGCCTTTCACACGTGAACAATGCAGCGGAAGGTTTTCCGCACAGACGCATTCACAACAGCAACAAATCATTTGCATTATTCAGGGTAGAGGTGGAACAGACGTATCAACTCTGCTGCTGAGATCAACTCTTTGTCAGCTTTTATCAACCACAAACTCTCCAGACATCTTTGTCACTGTCTTCTATGTGTATGTATCTGGGCGATAAGGAAAAAAATATGATCACGATTATATATTTTTCATTTCAGTCGATATATATCATGACATATATCCAATCACTATTTCTGTCATCTCTAATCTAATAAGATTAATGGCATTACCCATCTTTGTGCTTTCTACACAATTTGCAGTGCACGATAGGGCTGCACGATATTAGGAAAACATGTGATATTGTTAAATATTGCGATGACTATATGACTTGCGATAAATAAACACAAAGTCCCTGGCTACGGACGCAGAGACCAGACAGGTCCACATCCAGGAGAAGGCGCAACAACAACAACAACAACAACAACAACAACTCGGGGGCAGACACCAGGGAGCCATGCACAGCTCCAATAAGTCCACCTGCAGTGTAAATTTGGTGGACTTAAATGGGGGGGCTAAATATAAATCTGATTATTATTATTTGCAAGAGTTGTCATAGCTACACAGGGTACTTTATTTACTCCTTCGACTGACACAGCTCCAACAAAGCACGTATTAATCTGACAGAAGAGAAGAAACACACAACACATTGTTCGACAATGAAGACGTTAAGTTAGTTTTCCAAATTTGCCTCGTCCCGTGTCATGTTGACAACACACTCGACAGTTGATTACACACAGATAAACAACACTTGCATTACAGAAACTACAAAAAACAAACACCTGTTATCTGATGAGCGTTTGGGTTGTTTTCATTCTCAGATGACTGAACCTCATCATCGAGAACATCAAGTATCTTCTAAAATCATGTCTGTTGACTTTAACCAGCAGCGATAGGAGGACACATGAAGCTTAACATCCAATAAAAGCATGGTCACTAACTTTACTTACAAAAACATGGCATGAGCTTCCACCTTGTTGATGTGAGGGATGTTTTCATGACACCTGTTTGGTGTGTGCATTGTAATGATCACCAGCATCAAACGAAAGCAGATTGCGTGGAGCTGGCCACGGCTGTGTATTCTTCAGAACTCCCTGTGTCTTCTATGAACGATGAGCATCAGTTTGTGAAGCCTGTTATTAAGTCTGCACCGTTTAATCTATGTTCGGACTATCACCAGATAACATTGGCGTTTCCTTAAACCACATCTGGTGTTATACAGCTGACAGACTAAAAAACGCTTCATTCGGGTGAAGCGCACCGAACATCTCAGTGGTGTACTTAGTTCGTCATCAGGCCAGAAGCTAATACTGCTTCGGCACGTCGTTTCGAATCCCATTCAAGTTTTTTGTACTATGTTTATTTTTTTACCCATATGATTTATATTGTTGTCTCAACGTGATGTTGACACGGACACATTAACTCGTGATGGGTTTTTGTTTAATGTTTATTTAAACGACATCTTCAGTAGATCACCACACTTCACACACAGGCGCTTTGTGAAAATGACGAATCTGCGACCGAGTCTGCAACCGACCAACAACATCTGGAATAAAGACAACATATCACCAGTTGCCATGATCACCAGTTAAACTGGAACACCGGTCTCTCTCTCCAGCCCTACCATCAAGTCGGAATTTTGACTGGGAAGATCGGAGGAACCTCACCAACCACGACTTCGAAATCCAATATGGCCCCTCCGTGTATCAGTAGTGAAAACTGTAGTTTTTGCTGTTTATTAGCAATTCTGTCATTAAATGAGTCGCACACATGGTACTGTCCAATTACTGCCGCTCTACTGCGGTGTTAGTATCGTATGCTAAAATAATTAACGAAATTCCTCATACAATGCATCCATTATGCATTTACTCGGTCAGACGTGATGTTTTAGTTTATTTATACAGATAAGTGGCATATTTGGATTCAAGACAAGAAACTTTGATTTCTATGAAAACATGTCAAAAGTAAAGTCTACAAGTCATAAATGTTCTAAAATATAATCTAGAGAAAACGTGAATCCTAACGGTGATAACGTTACTAGCGCCGAGAAATGCCTGAGTCATTGTATAGAAGCCTAGTTCACACGAGATAGCATTGCTTGGAAAACGTATTAAAACATGACACAAACAGTCTGGTACAAAAGGTAAAACATATCGAATTAAGTAGATGCAGTGTAGTCATTCTGACCGTGAGTGCCTACCTTTTGGAGTTTTCGAAATTGAAGCCCCCGAACGGTGGTCGACTGACTGTCAATGTCGCCATTTTGGTGAATGAAGTGTAGCGCTTGTACTGCGCCTGCGCCTGGCGGTTGCTTCTTCTTCTTCTTCTTCTTCTTCTTCTTCTTCTTCTTCTTCTCTATGTCAGGTTTTTTGAGGGCGGTTGGCAAACAACCTTTAGACGCATTACCGCCACCTTCTGAACTGAAGTGTGGATCAGAAAGTTTTCAGTCTACACTATATTCTTTTGATTAGTCCTGTTCTAATTAAAAATGAAAATATTGCCTTGTACCATTTCCTATGTGTTATACAACATGTATATTACAATATCATGTTTTCCCAATATTCTTAGTGTGCTGTTTAACCCTGTGTGTCCAAATCTCATCCTTGATATGATGTCTTCTTCTTTTTTATTTATAATAGTTCCTATTGATTCTCCTACTTTCTTTTGGCTTCTATACTACTGTCTACCATTAGTTTTTCTGTTACACTCCTCCTGCCATGCGGTGACCACATCATATAGGGCAGGCAGGGACACATCTGAAAAGTAGCGGCGACTTGGCAGAGTGTAGCAGGACTTGAAATGTGCCATTAGCCAGCGAAAGCCTTTGTCTTCTAAACGTATCCAACTTTCTAAGTTGTGTTTTTTGATGCAGATTGATAACTTATGCAACCATAGTCTAGAACTGACCAAACTAAATGTTTTTAATGCTGGTGGACTTGCTCCTGACTCAATGACCCTCATACATCTTACAATATTTAACACTTTTTTACACTTTTCAACCATTTTTTTGATGTGTGTTGACCAAGTAAGATACTTATAAAACCATATACCTAAATATTTGAAAGATTACACCCTTTCCAAGCTCTGTTCATAAAGTTTAATGGAAGTCAGCTTTTGAATTCTCCTTCTTGTAAAACAAAGCTGCAAATAATGCCATAGCAATTGATCTGTCTATACAACTACAAATGTTTTCTTTTCACATCATTTCATATGCCTTCTCAACATAAAAAAACACAACTATACAACCTTCTTTGTTAATTTGTGCTTTTCTAATTTCAATTTGTAAACACAGGGCTGGAACAATTGTGCTGCTTTCTTTCCTAAACCCAGTCTGATCATTTTTAAGTGACAAATGGTATCCAAATCTTTCATTGATAATTTTTTCCATGATTTTACCTACGTGTGAAGTCAAAGCTATTGGTCTATAGCTTCCTGCTGAACTTGGGTCCATACCATGCTTGCATATAAAAACAATAACTGCCTCTTTCCACTGAGTGGGTAAAAACCCCCGCCCCCATATTTTATTATATTGTGTTAAATATATTTGTTTACTCCTTTCACTTAAATGTTTTCAATCAATCTTTAGCTTACCTGTCCTTCCCTGCTTTACCTAATACCTTGTTTAGCTTACTCATTGTGAATGTTAAATTTATTACATTTTCATTTTCCCTATTATCATTCAGGGTGTCTATATTTCTATCTATTGTCCTTTCCCTCTTCCTCTTTTCCTCATTACTCAAGTTCTCTGAATTGTTTTACAAATGTCCTTGCAAGTAATTCAGCTTCATTCTTATTTTCAAGGACTAAGTTCCACCTTTATTCTATGATAGGATATCCATATTCTTTTCAATTTCTGCCCAGTCTTTTAATCATACCCCCATATTCAACTCATGTAACCATTGAGTCACAATATATTATTTCTAATAATCTTTCTTTGTTCTTTTAATAAGATTCCTAACAACTAACAACTCCCTTTCTCCTTTTGTAATCAATTAAATTATGAAAATTGTGTGCATTCTTAAATAATTTCAATGCCTTATTTGTATTTTTATTGCATTGGTGGATTCTTGTATATGCATGGTACTATATTTTTGGAATTTAGTCTTTGCTGTTCCTATAATAGTGCTGCATATTACTATGTTGAGGTCATTGATGGTCTGATCTAATTTTACCTTCTTAAATCTTTCTTCTATTAACATTCTATACTTCTCCCAATTTGCTGCATCAAACCTTCTCTCTCATTCTGCTCCATTTCTCTTTTCTACACCTACCTTTATGAATATTGGATAGTGATCACGGTTTATTACATCGCAGACTGTGTCTCCCCTAAAGGAGGATCTAATCTGATCTCACTTTATATCACTAGGGGGAGGTAATGCTCTCTGCAATTTGTTTCGCTACCTTGAAACGAACGAAGAGCAATGGCAATGCTGCGTTCATGGTTTTCAGAAAAAACTTAAAATAAACATGACAAGTCACATTTTCGATGTGTTAATGACACATATATTGTTAAGCATATAGCGGTTTTGTGGTTTCCTGGGGAAATTTTGTTTTAATGTTATTTTGTTTTTGTCGAGCTGCCATAATTGTAGTTTGTTTTTTAAATATAGAAAGCTGAATCGAACACTACATTTGAGGAGACCCCATCTTTACCGAAAGCCCCGAACGCATCTGAAGAAGAGAGGGCTACTTAACAGTTAGCTAGTTAACGACTACGTAAAGATGCAATTGGCTCTAACGAAAACATTTGGTCAGAAGCCAGTTAAGTTTCAATTGGAACAAGACGGGGACTTTTACATGGTTGGGTCGGAGGTAAGTGACTATTCATTGATTACAACGCTTAGCTTCTTTGCCGTAGCCTCAATTATCCATTATTCGGACTGGCTAATGGTAGCATGGTAACGACTCTCATTATAAGCTCAATAAACAAAGAAATAACAAAGATCGGTTTATGACATGGTGAAGTCAGGACAACCACCGATAAATCATCAAGACATTTAACGTGGCCCCATGTTGTCCCAGATCAAATAATCAATAGCTAACATTACAGCTCATTTAAACCAAAAAAATTAACTTTCAATAATAGCCTGCATTAAATAGCGTGCAAAAGAGTATTGTGGTTGAAAATGTGTAACCTCAGTCCGTATCGACTTTATACGTTTTGAGCTTTAACAGTTACACCGTTTTCTATTGATAACATAACTTTAATTAAGCCTAACTACGTAGCGTGTTGGCTGTTAAGAAAATCGAAAAATACCAGTGTTTCACCGAGAGAAAATATGAGGAAATAACAGAAAATATCACAGGATTGGGATTCCACAATTATTTTCAGTTACAATGATCCCTATTGCACCTCTGTCCTCCCTGGGAGAGGGATTCCCCACATGTGCCTCCTTTTTAGGTTTTTCTGTATTCCCCTGTTAAAAGAGTACAAGCAATCCTGCAGGTCACTTCTGCTTGATTTTCTTCTTTTATTGTTTATTGCTGTCTGAACTTCCTGCAATTGGTCTGAAAACCCTTACTACACAAAAAAGCTTTTACAGTGCAAAGAAACCATACAATTTTAATGCATGTTTAGTAGAATTGTTATATGAAATGGTTCTGACTAACTACACTCACCAGCCACTTTATTAGGCACACCTGTTCAATTGCTTGTTAACACAAATAGCTGATCAGCCAATCACATGGCAGCAACTCAATGCATTTAGGCATCTAGACGTGGTGAAGACGACTTGCGGAAGTTCAAACCGAGCATCAGAATGGGGAAGAAAGGGGATTTAAGGGACTTTGAAGGTGGCATGGTTGTTGGTGCCAGACGGGCTGGTCTGAGTATTTAAAAAACTGCTGATCTACTGGGATTTTCACGCACAACAATCTCTAGGGTTTACAGAGAATGGTTCGAAAAAGAGAAAATATCCAGTGAGCGGCAGTTGTGTGGACGAAAATGCCTTGTTGATGTCAGAGGGCAGAGGAGAATGGGCAGAGTGGTTCGAGATGATAGAAAGGCAACAGTAAGTCAAATAACCACTCGTTACAATACAAATTATTTTGTTTTGTAGCTTAAATGGCAGTTACTTATAGCACTTTGTAGATTGGCTTTCTTGAAGAAAATAGTACTTTCTTGATTCTTGTTCTGGGTTTGTACCCTCATGGTTGAAACACTTATTGTAAGTCGCTTTGGATAAAAGCGTCAGCTCAATGTAATGTAATGTTACATGAAGGCCAAAGTATAGAGAAACCTTCCTTACTCTCATGCACTAAAAGTGCATAAGCTACCCTCAACCTTTTTCCTTTTCTTTATTGAGCATAATATTGCATGTGCTTTAGTCAGTTTTTATCAGGCTTTCAGTTCTATAATGGCCTTTATTTTTCAATGCACATCATTTTATATGAATTACTATATCAATACACTGACATGTCTTACTTGAGATGTCAAAATATTTAATTTAAATTCTTTTGAAAGACAATTTTTCCCCCTCCACCTAAAGTTGTTTGAAGTTTTCTGATGTGCTTCACTAAAAAACTAGTGAAGAGCTGTGTCAGAGCTGTTTTCTTTGTGTTAACAATGGAATATAAATTCATCCATATTTACTTACTATATTTGACAATTTTACACTCGAGTGTGCATAAACTACAAGGATAAGAATTTATTTTTAAGAAACGTGAAATTGCTATCGGTTGTGTGAAGCATGTAATTATAGGTATTGGCCGGAAAAATCCATATCGTGGATCTCTTTAATAAACAGTCCACCTGACTCCAACACCTGATTTCCTCCTGTCTCTGACCTCAGAGACGAGGCGTTTGCTCCTGAGCGGCGACAACATGCAGACTTTACAACGCAATTTTGTAAAGGCAAAACAGCCTATCCTCTCTGACCTCAACACTCATTGCTCTGAAGATACTTGTCATTTCTGTGTTGGTTCAGATTACGTGGGGTTGTGGTCCTGGGGTTGTGATTGGATTGGAGTGTGATTGGACACATGCAACACGCTGCACCTGCTGCTGTGGCAGTGGGTCGGGATTGGCAGGGAGATGTGTCGCGTTTTTGTCTTTGCGGATCACTAGCCGTGGACGTCTGGACCACGGTTTTGGTTCGAAAAAAGTACAGATATCTTACCTGAAAGTGACTCCGGTAAAAGTTAAAGTCACCCGTAAGAAAATGACTGGAGTCAAAGTCTTAAAGTAGCTCATATTAAATGTACGTAAGTATCAAAAGTATCTGGTGTTGAAATGTACTTAAGTATCAAAATTAAAAGTACAAGTACCAAAATTAAAGATGTAAAATGCTTTTTATAGTAGGCCTATACAGACACAAAACAACCCAAAATGGTTCTCTTAAGGCTTTATTTCAACTGACTGAAAAATTAAAAATTATAGCAAAAATATACATATAATTTTACAAATTTTGATCCCCAGATGCTGAGTTTCAAATAGTATTGGACTAGTGCATCTGAACTTCTAGGGACAATTAAGAACCAACACAACAGAATAAACAAGTGCCTCTTGTGTCTGCCTAAGAACACTAATAGACCACAGTATAACCACTAAAAAAGTCTGTAAATATCACTAAACATGGACCTTTCACTTTCTAATCAGTAGCAGGAATGACACACAATGCCCCTTATGATAACTCAGCAAAAGGAAACAAGTTCTAGGCACACAAAATGTAATCGGCAACACCGAATGTGGTCTGGCGTGATCGGATCGCTGTCCAATCTGAGTGTGTTCACACCTGTACTTAGAGCTGTCCACCTGTGATAGGATCACAAAAACCATATGTTAATACCAGATGTGTTCGGAGCAAGTCTCTAACTCACTGCAGAACAGCGCATATATAAGGTGAAGAGTATCGGTCCAAAGACAGAACCTTGTGGAACTCCATGAATAACTTAAATGTGCATGGAGGAGTCATTTTTCACATTAACAAATTGAATACGGCTTAAACCAGCCTAATGTCGTTCCTTTAATCCCAACATGTTTTTCCAGTCTCTGTTACAGAATCTTATGATCTATGTTGTCAAATGTGGCACTAAGATAATTAATGAGGCAGGCGAAAGCAACCTGTTCTGTCTGGAGGACCAGAGAGAGGCAGAAGAGAGGACATGGAAATACACAATGCAGCAGTTTTTTTTACTATAAACCACTGATATATCATCTTAGGGGTACCAATACATCAATTCAAATCCCAAAAAGTTGTAAAATATGGGCCCTTTAAAAGCTTGTGGTATGCAGCCGGTTAACACATACATATTAATCTGTTTTAATAAGGAGCTGTCAATTAGTGGAAAAACTTTGCCTTAAAAAGTCTCATTGGGATAGGGACTAGTAGACAAGTTTATTAGACTGTTTCGGGCTCCTACAGAGAGGAGGACGACCCCTCTGCATCGATGTAGTGACAGAACATAATCATGTTTTCAGCTACGGTCATAGTTTCTTCAGGACAGACACTCGTTGAAGGTGCAGTCGCCCTGTGTCAGAGTTTCTGTCCGAGTCTGTTTCCTCCTCACTCCCCGCTGACCTGTGCCCATTTTACAGTTTACCAATAAACACCATCACTGATCAAAAGTTATTAGGGCACGTACAGGACTGATGTTTGCTTTGTGTTTGTTTGATTCGAGTTTATGAGACACATGTTTAAACCTGATACACAACATGAGACCTAACATGGCGCTCACAGTAAGGAACCTAAAGTGACCGGAACTATCCGGAGTCATGTTCCGACATCAACCATTAATAACTGTTTTAGAATATAGGATTAGATGGTAAATATCCCATGTGATTATTAGTTTGTGTGTGTGAAGACAGGCAGAGACAAGCAGACACACTCACGCACACTCCTGCAGACAGAAGTTCTTCCAGCAGATTACGACGTAACTCAGTGTTTTAACTTCATTGTTGCAGAAGAAGCGACACCTCGTTTATCCAGGAACATAAATATGAATTCAACAGGTTTTTATAAAGATCAGTTGTACGTGTCAGTGATTGGAACATTGGCTCCAACACACTGAAAACAAAACGGGCAGAAATAGAAATGAAGTGTTATGTAAAGGTAAAATTATACATTTCTTTCCATCTTTCATTGTGTTTTGTGCTTGTGTCTATGTTCATATGCATGTGCATTGAGCATGCCTATGATGTGTCTACATGTGATGGAGAGTGCATCATATAAAAGGAGACATCAGCTTGTAATTTTGTTTATTTTCATCTGTCAGTGTGTTTTGTGAATGTGCTTGTGATTGTGTATCCACATGCTTGCGGGTTTGGGCATGCATCCTATATATCCTAGTCTGGATATGCCATTGGTGTATGCCGCTCTTCTCTTTGAGACATCAATGTTATTGGGGTACATTTTGGAATGAGATACAGTCAGCCCCCTTGCTAGCCTAAAAATAACCTCAGAGTCTGTGGTCTAGTGTAAAATTAGTGCAATAAACGGGTGTAGAGGGTCATCCTGTTTCTTACGGGGTTTGACAACTCTGTTGACAGCTGGATGAGTAGGAAAGGCCTCTACCATTTTTTTTATGTCCGCAATACCTTCATGAAAATGTTTGGTTGCATGCAATCAACTTTTTCTGGTGAGCTGGTTATGTTGATGTTGTTGTGCCTCTATCTATTTTCAACCTGGCTATGCAGTAGGACTCAATGGATGCCAGTGTGGTCTTCATGTCGTTGAGTGATAGTTCAATGTGTTGATTTGTCCTCTTATGCTGGTCGATAGTTGCTTTGTCAGGGCAGATTTGGACAAAAGGTTTGTGGTTCTCCATTGACTTGAAGTGTTTCTCTGTGTCAGCCATTTAATTTAATTAGAAAACACTGCTAAAATCATTTATCATAATCACAGGACGTCTTACCATTTATTATTCATAAATATGTACCTTTAGCATAGCTGTTTGATAATTATAGTCACTTCCTCATTACACTTCTATAAATACAACATCATGATTATATATTTGCTGTCTGGCATTTCTTCTTACTCTGGCTCATATTTTGCTGGACGTTTCCAGTGGTAGAGTAGCCTATGATTTTTCTCCCTCTTCTTTTACGGCTCCTAATGTAGACTTTTCTTGGTAGACGGATTTAGCTTTGGTAATTTTTTTTCCAGAAATGTGAGGATTTGTGAAAAGCACAGACCTCAAATCAGTTTTTCTGGGCTTGTTGACAACAGTGAACGCACATTGAAAAGAAATATTCTTGTTAGAGTTACCTCTCCTTCTGTGTTTCACTGCATGGACAAAGGTAAATGTATTGGACTGTATTGAGCACTTTTCTAGTCTTATAGACTACTCAAAGCTCTTTACAGTACAAGTCATATTCATCCATTCACACAGTGCTTTCATACGCAGAGCTTTTTCTATCACACCATTTATACACTTTTGGGACGAGGTTAATTATGGGTTAAGAGTCCTGCCCAAAGAATGCACAATGGAGGAGTCTGAGATCAACGACGATCCTCTCTACCTACTGAGCTGGCTCAGGAGCTGCCCACCTGGTAAGAGCACATTTGACCAGAAGGTGCAAAAACACCATTAATTGAAAATAAAGAAAAGTGGGAAATCAGTCAACTGGAGTTGTTCATCTGACGTTGATTAGCTCTTCTCTAAGGAAAGAGCTGTGTGTACTGTAGCAAAACTGACTTCTGTAGTATTACACTAAGTGGTGCACTTTCACCATCAAAGGCCAAGAAATAAAGCCATGCGTGCCTACAACTTGCTGAGCACAGCCAGTGATCCTGTGCTAAATTATTGCAGGCACAGTAAACTTGGTAGTTATAAAGGTATCATTCAAGTTTCCTTGGAAAGTGAAGAGTCACATTTCAGACACAATTTTCTGTATCATAAATGTTTTGTCAATGTGTTTGCATCAATGCTATACTCATTTTGTGAGTTAATTAAGAGTACTAATAGCGTTTATTTAGACTTTGTTTTCAACAAGTTTCAATCTATTAGCCAAATAATAATTTTGGATTACTCAAAGTTTTGCCCTCTACTTTGCAGGTTGGAAACTATTTGCGTATGTTCAGAGGCTCTTTGTATAAAAGATACCCATCTTTATGGAGGAGGCTGGCCTCAGTGGAGGAGAGGAAAAAAATTGTAGCATCATCACATGGTGAGTGGCTTTGTTTGTAACTAGAACTTGCTATACTTAGTTTGTACTAATCCTTGTCTGTAAGGTCCAGAGGTTGTAATAACATATGTTTATGAATTAATTCTTATCTTATTGTAGCCACTAGTGTAACTCTACTGAAGGCATCTGAATGTGAAGAGATCTTTGAGGGAAATGACGAGAAATACAAGGCAGTGTCCATCAGCACGGAGCCCCCAGCTTACCTCAGGTAATTTATTTTCTTAAACTATTAATTTTGTTTGTGTATGAGAGCATCTGCCAACATACTGAAATGCTGATTTTCAGCAAAGAAATAGTTTTTGCCTTCTTGGTAGATTTGCAAGAAATTCTAATCCTGTTTTCACTTTGTCATTATTATATTGAGTGTAGATCAGTGGTCACCAACCTTTTCAAGCCCAAGATCACTTTTTAATTCCAAACATAAGCCGAGATCGACCACCCTGATATCTTCCAAAAAAAACACTTGTCATTTGTGTTAAATGCTCAATGTACAAGCATAAATATACACAAAGGCAGTTATGCAACATTATCTATTCAATGCACAATATTCACATTAATATCAATTCATATACAGCATTTATTCAATGCACAATATTAAGCTTCTCAGTTCACCAATATGTTTTGCAGAGGAGCTGCTACTGCAGCACAATGTCTTTACATAGGACTTGCTATAATATGGCTAAACAGTATAAAGCCATGCATTTTCCGCTCTTGCAAATATTTCACAATAAAACTCTTTTGAACAAAAGAATGGATTCTGTCAACAGCAGAGTGCTTCTATTTTGAAACGCATACAGAAAGTGTTGAAACCATTTATTTTTGTTTATTCTGCTGTGAAACACAGTGTTTATCTGTCTATGTCACAAACACTTCCTGAACCTGTTTCAAAGTAAAAGCACTCCAGGGTTTCTTAATTCATTAATTTGTTCTAAAGGGGCTCTAAGTCCTGACATTTTGTTCCGTACATAATCCGACTTGTATTGAAGGAAATGCAGTAGATAAACCAGCAGCTCCACCGCCAGTAGCGGACACACAGTGCGACAACCGACACGCAGCTGATCTGCGGCGCAACCGCAGCCAGTGAGTCCAGAGAGTTACGGAGATCGAAGGTGAAGACTGTAGAGGTCGACCGGTACATCGCGTACCAGGATCAGGCGTCGGCCTCTGCTCAACTGGAGATCCAAAACAGGCTTACGCCCGAGCAACACTGGCTGCAGTTGCCCCGCAGAACTGCTGCGCTGCACAGAGAGCCTTTAATCAATTAAAGTTATTATTCAAAATGTATATTTTTAATATTAATATTAAATATTTTTCTGATAAACAAATTTATTGAATGCCCAAAGACTCACCATTTAATGGTGTCACGCTGAGGGTATAATAATCACAACATGATGATGCCCCGTGTGAGGGAGAGTACAGTTGGCAATAATTTATAATTATGCCTTGTTAATTTTTTATTTTGGCAGTGAAGCCAAAAGTTTGAATTCAATTCCACTAGTCTGCCACCGGAGTAGACATTCAACCGTACTTACAAGCAAGTGCATTGTGGTGAAATTTAATTTATGAATAAATTAACTGTTTATTATTTAATTATTAATAACTTCCAATTTAAATCCTCATGGTGTTACACTAAGAGCTTGCTATGGTTGCTAATAACTCCAGTTGTATATTCTTTGTTGACATTAAGAATTTCTTATAACATTTCAATATCACATATTCAATATTAACTGGTCAAGGTTTAAAATTTCCTGTAAATGTTAAGTGCTGTAATTAAGACATAGCGTGCCCTAAAGCCCTAAAAGTGCAAAATGCTCTTCTCTTCCAGGAGTTTCAAACGGCTAATAAGAAAGCCCTGCACTATTTAGAAGACCTTCACTCAGCCGAGACAGATCTTTGTTTACATAAATTGGAATTGCTAAAATATAAAGTGTTTTTCCCCACGTCAGTCGTTCAGGTAGTGTGATTCAGGTTACTCCGATTCTCAACCCTCCAGTAGTGAAAGGTTCTTTACAATTGACGTGCCAAATGCAACAGAAAGAGGGAAGGTTAAACTTGTGTTGAAAACCAGCTCTACAGCTGTTCACAAGTTTATTCAGTCACTTCCTTCCAGTGTCACAGATAACTAGACAGAGCTCCGTCAAGCACAAGTAGAGGAATTCTCTTCTACTGCTGATGAGATGACCTCCATTGTTAAAGCATTCCAAATTAAACATTCCCGTCGCGCAAATCCCAGAGATTATTTCAGACATTTAAGAAATGTTTATTTTCAGGGAAAGAACACACCAGGCCTAGAAGAACATCCCACCCATAAGTCCTTGTATTTACGTAACCTACATCCATATATACGCGCAAATGAATCATCAATATGTTTGTACCTTCCTCAGACCATGCGTAGGCACAAATGAGGAAGGTCCGGCTGTCCTAAAAAATGTCAACACACACCCTTTTGACTAAATGCATAGTATATTAATACTCCATTTATTTAAATAAAAACAGTAGATAGACCGCAATAATTTTAATTTACTAATAAATTGACCAAATTTATAAAAAAACTTATCTCTATAAAAACCTGCTGAATTCATAATTATGTTTCTGGAAAAAACTTCTTCTGGAACAATGAGGTTAAAACACTGCGTTACGTCGTCATCTGCGGGAGGAACACTTCTGTCTGCAGGTGTGTGTGCGTGTGCGTGCATGCACGTCTCTTTCCCTCTTAACGCGAACTGATGATCACATGTATTCAGTTATTAATCATGACTCTGGATCGTTCCGCTCACTTTAACCCAGATGTCCTGATTGTGCACGTTATGTCTCGTGTTGTGTAGCAGGTTTAAACATGTGTCTCATAAACTCTAAAGCGAATCAAACAAACACAAAGTAAACATCAGCACTCTGCCCATGTAATCTGGTATGCTCACTCCATGGCCCAAGATCATCTTTCTTCTTCAAGGTTCCTTACTTCCACCTGGATCATAGCTCCTCTCTTTGGTTTCTGCCATCCCCCATTCAAGTGTGAAGTTCAGAAGCACCTTTGTTCCTATACATTGCATTCTGATGATGTTTCATAGCTTCAACATGCTCTCGGCTTGTGTTAAAGAGGTGCCTGCTGCCCACTTGTGCCCTGATCTTTTAGTGACTGAGCATGTCTGACTAGTTAGTCCTGAGAGTCTCAATGCATCATTACGATTTGGACTTCACCACCATGAATTTCTCAACCACAGATGACAGAGAAAGTTGTAGCTGTCCTGATCTTATTTAGAGTCCTACTGTTATGTCCGTGGTCTAGGAAAAACCTAGAAATAACATGTGTCGTGGATCCCCACTCTTCCCATACTCAAGAAAAGGTCATGGGTACAGAATATTAGTTAAACCTAAACCACAAACAAGGGGAAAAGATACATGAAACAAAAAAAACTTCTTCCTTGTACTTACTGCTACTGAAAGTAGTAAGGTGATATGGATACAAAATAATTAAATTAAAACACGACAATAAACAAGCTCACAGTAACTCCTATATCCGAGCATTCACTATTGGATCTCACTACTTATCTCACAACACACAATTCTGCACAACTGTATTACTTACAACAGCGGATCTTACACAAAAACGACATATGCTGGCTTTTTGTTTGAAGTGGGGAGAGATGGACAGAGATTGGTGGCTGTCAGTTTGAGATTAAGAAAACTATAGCTCTAGATTGGTCGAATCCCTGAGGCAGCACTTCTTTGAATTGGCAAATCACCAGGCTTACCTGTTTCCTTATCTGCACACACACTCACACACACAGTCAAATACACACACCCACACCTGATGGGAGGAGAGAGAGAGAGAGACAGCTTCCATGCTGTGCAGCAGACAAATGCAAGAGGTGAAGTATTAACTCTGCTGCAGAGGTCACATGATCATGTTTAAAGCACCCCAACACCGTTGTCAGCTGTTATCACCACAAACTCTCTTCACATCTCCGTCGGTGTCTTCTATGTGTATGACGCCGCTTTTTCGCAAGGAGATATGTTTTCTTTTAGTTTTTCCCATTTTTGTGTCTGTTACGTTTTAAGAAGCGTCATAAACCACTCCACTCGCTTGCGGTGAATCCATCGACTTCTCCTGGATTTCTACAGACTTTATACCAGGTGTCCAGTGCATTTCTGAAAGCAGCTTGAGAGAGCTGCCAAGCCACTTTTGGAGGGATTTAATTGGGTTCTCCTCTGATGTCCTCTTCCTGCACTTGCAGCTTAAATTTTTTTGTCACTTTGCCTGTCCTTATCACCATAATCCTTGATTTCTTTGACTTTAACTTTATACTGGCTCATGTTGCCATGTGGTCAAGCACAGCTAGCACCCATCTTGCCTCCACATGGGTTGTAGTTGTCAAAGTGAGATTGTCCATAAAACCTCCTAGTAGGTGTTGTCGCATGCCTGGTTCCATTTTATCATGTGTTGTCATTTAACACACACGTCAGCAAACTAAACTTAAAGGGGTCCAGCAGTTTCTGCTGGATGTCTAAGCTTTGCAGCTCCATGTATCTCGCATGTATCTCTCTGTGGCTGTCTGCCGTGAGGCACCTCTGCTGCTGCCTTTTAAACCTGAGGATCAATCAGCACAGCTTTCACCTGTGCTGAAAAAAGAAGCTCATTAAGAAAAGTGAAAAAACCTGTGTGGACACTTGGCGTCTCAGCAGGAAGACAAAGAGAAGACAGCGTTCACCTTGTGGCTTAACCAAAGAATCTATCAATCAATCAATCAAATTTTGTCCCCCGACATTCTAGACCTATAGCAGCATAACTAAGAGCAGGTCTAAGACAGGCCTGGACCGGCTCTAACTATAAGCTTTATCGTAAAGGAAGGTTTTAAGCCTACTCTTAAAACGTACAGATGGTGTCTGCCTCCCGAACTGAAAGTGGGAGATGATTCCACAGGAGAATCATCTCCCACTTTGTCCATAATCTACTGGTATGGAAAAAGAAAAGACAATTTAATTAGATTTTGATATTGGAAATGTGTTGTGGTAGTAAGTTAATGAAAATGATACAAGTGGACTCACCTTGATTACAAGTGATGTGAATATTACTGTTTATTAGAGTGTCGTTTATTTTCTATTTTTGATGTACCTATGTACAGTTAAATGGATATTCTGTCTTTAAAGGTTATCAACCTGCAAAAAAACTCTTAACCCTGAAAAATGAAACCGTGAAAACTCTACAATCAATATCAAACCTCCATTGTGCTCTTAAGTGGATTGAAAATAAAAAAGGAGGAAAAGAAGAGTGAGTTGTCCCTTGCATCCTTTAAAGTTAACCAGGCCGTTTTCAAGTTTGGGCAGGAGGTGAACAAAAACCTTCTAGAACTTGATAGTTAATAACAACTGCTGACGGTGCCGAGACAAGAGGATTAAAGGCCTGATAAAAGTCTGAAAAAAAGGCAGAGGAAACGACCTAAAATAAGTCAAGAACAAGCTAGGAGAGTGGAGTTCATCATAGCACAAACAATTGCAGGAGAGGAGAAAAGTGCATCTGTGACAGCTTCAATGGCAGCAGCAGCAGCAAACACGGCGACTAGACCAGCAGCAAAGACCACACCCATTGTAAAAAGAAAGGCTACGAGTTTGCCTAGATTTCATGGCTGCAGATGAATTTTCCACCGATGGAAGAGCCTGCAAGAGAAAGTAAAGAAGGTGCAGTTTTTTGACAGCATTGATGAAAAAATCTCCAGAGACCTCCGGCTGTCTACATACAACACTGCAGAAGACGATGTTCAGGATGCATGAAAACAGATTTGGAAATAAGTCTACAATCGCCTTGGAGGTAATGGAAGAACTGTAGAAAATTCCTGTCTTAAGGACAAATCAGCCAAGAAAAGTTATCGACTTGATCCAGACAGTGGAGAAAGCCCTGGCAGATCTCACAGAGCTTGGAAACACAGGTGCCATCAAAAACCCACTGTTAACTAGGTCCATGGAGAGCAAGCTACCTGACACTGTGAAAAAGGACTGGTTCGTCTTCATGGTGAACCCCAACAATATAGTCACACCAAACAACCATTTTGACAGTCTCCTCAAGTTCCTGAAGACACAAGAAGAAAAACTGGAGCAGCTTGGAGTAACTGAGAAAAAACAAAGAAAATTTGAAAGGAAATATTCTACACGTTGCACAAAGAACGATGGAGGATGTATTATCTGTGGAGATGAAAGGCATAAAGAAAAAATCTTCTTTTGCAAGCGATTAAAGGAACTTAAGCTGGCTGAAAAGTTGAGTGCTGTAAAAAGCTGTGAGCATGTGAAAAGTGCTTAGGTTGTCATGAAAGAGAAGATGAATTTAGAGATACCAACTTGTGCAGAAACAGACAGTGCAGGGAGGGGAGCTTCTCAGATCACCATTTCTTTCTCTGTCCAAAAGGGAGAATCCTGGAGGGGCGAGGCAGACAAAGGTGGAGGGAAAAAAGCAGAAAGAGACATAAGCTTACAGAGGAGCAAGAGAAATTCATGGCCGAACTCTCCCCAGAAATGGCAGGAAGGCTTTTACCAATGTAACTACAGTAACAAACTGTGTTGGAAAATAAAAGTTTGGACTGATAAAGGCTAATGGATTTGAAGAGTTACCAGTTATCATGATGCTACTAGAAGTCACTTCCAATGCAGGGCAGAAAATTGGAACCCTGAGCTAGTAAGAACTAACAGGAGTGGTGTGGAGGCCACTTTTCTGAGGACAGAAAAACAGCTCAAGAGGGAGCCCGAGTGGCAAGCTGCCTACACAGCTCAGGTACATGAAATAGTGGAAAGGATAGAAGCAAGAAAACTCACCACAGAGATTATAAACAGCTGGAAAAGACCAGTGTGGTATGTGAGACACTGGGTGGTACCAAACCCCCATTCTGTGACAACACCAGTACTCCTTGTATGGAACAGCAGCCAAATGTTTAAGGGACTGATATGAACTATCTCATCCTGAAAGGACCTGATGTGCCTAATCCAATCTGAGCAGTTTTACTCAGGTTCAGAAGAGGAGTGTATGCAGCTCTTGGTGAAATCAGGAAGATTTAAAATTCTGTGTGGCTTGAAGACTGGGAAATGCACCTCCACAGATTCCTCTGGAGAGACACTCGTGGTGAGGAAAGCAGAGAGTATGGTATTACCAGAGTCAACATTGGCAATCCACCTGCAGGGTGCATAACACAGCTGGCTGTGCGAGAGACTGCAAAATTACCAATGTTAGAAGAAGAGCGTAGAATCCTGGAGGAGGATACCTACGAGGATGACATCTTGACACTTGTCCCACAATGACATACAAAGGCTGAAGGAAGTGGAGGAAATTCTAAGAGCTGGTGGGGTTTTCCTCAAACCATGGGTCCGGTCGGGGCAAAGTGGGAGGCAAAATCATGTCCAGGAATGAGTCTTTATATTCCCAAATCAAATAAGAGAAGAGGACAATAAGGCCCTGGGAGTCGGATACCTGGTGGAAGAAGATAAGCTCTATGTGATGACCTCAATTAATTTCTCAAGGAGGAGGAAAAAAACAAGAGTAGGCCAAGACCTCCTGGGTGAAGAAGTGAGAGAAAAGACTCCTGACCCTCTAACCAGAAAAGAACTACTAAGCCAAGTAGCTGGTCTTTATGACCCAATCGGCCTGATCACACCTATTAAGCAAAAAGGAGCCATACTCGTCAGGAAAGCATTCCAGGAGGCTGGAAGAGGAAGTCTGACCCGAGACACTTGGGACAAACACTTTCTGAGGGCCTCAGGGAGGAAGCCACCAAACTGTTTGAGCATGTGCGTCTTGGCAAAATGACTTTACACAGAAGCCTCAAACAAGCTGGCTGGGTTGGAAAATCTTGGGGAATAACATTCTCTGATGGAAGTGACGGAAGTGAAGAGCTACGGTACCGTGGTGTACTTCAGGTGGAAGACAGAGCAAGGTATCCAAGTCAGATTAGTTGAATCCAAGGCAAAGCTTACACTGCTGGACCAAAAAGTAGAAGCAGTCAAGGTAGAAGTCTGTGGTTCAGTCTTTGCAGCCCGGCTCATAAGATACATTGAAAAGCACAGCCGAATGGAGATAGAACGATGGTTGCACCTACTGGACAATCAAACCGTGTTGGGAGCCATTCAGCGAGACAGTTATGGATGCCAGACCTTCTTTGCCAACTGAGTTGGTGAGATTCAGAAGGCTGGATCTGTTGAGGACTGGTGGTGGATCCCAGGGGACCTGAACATCGCCGACATTGGAACAAGAGGAGCGATTCCTTAGGATCTTTGAGAGGGTTCTGAATGGAAGGATGGATCTGGGTTCCTGAGGCGGCCAGTGGAAGAGTGGCCAAAGAAATCAGCCAAAGAGGAAAGAGGTTGCAGCAGAGGCCAAGGAGGGCATAGATAAACTCCAGAGGGAGGCTTTTTCAGCAGCACTGACCGGAGCTCAGGCAAAGAGAACGCAGTGTCCACTGCAAAACAACCCCCAAGGTAAAGAACCTGTAACTCCTTCAAAGACCTCTAAGAGCATAGGAGAGGCTCCAATCCAGAGAGCTCCAGCTGGCTCAGCAGTAATTGAAGGCTATTCCTACAAGAGATTAAGAGTTATCCAAGCAGAAGTAGAAGTTCTGGAGGAAGTGGAGTTAGTTGGCTGGACCCAATTTTTGGCACACGAGGTACAGTTAAATGGACATTCTGTTATACCAATTGTGAACATTTTTTATTTTTGTCTTTAAAGGTTATCAACCTGAAAAAAAAACTGTGAAAATTCTACAATCAATATCAAATTGAAAATAAAAAGGAGGAAAATAAGAGTGAGTTGTCCCGTGGGTCCTTTAAGGTTAACCAGGCCGTTGAGAACTTGACAATGTTAGTGATGTTAATTAATATTGTAATAATTAATTATACTGTTATCAAATTAACTGGTATATTGATCCTTTAATTATTACCTAAAGATAAACTTCATTTTTGTTATGCACTTTCTGCCTGGCATTGTATCATTATTTGGTTTAACATACACAAAATGTTTATTGGGTCATGGTTGAGATAGAATATGCAACCTTGCCCTGTAGACATTAGGATACTGTGGCATATGACGACGCCACTGGCGTCTCACCACAACAGCCACATACAAACCAGTTGCTTTTCAGCATTTTATTTCTTCCAACACACGTGAGCAAACATAAATGAAAGCAACATAAATTGTCCCACACAACCTTTTCAGGTTTCTCTCAGCTCAGCCTCTTCCAGGCTCTCCTCGTGTGTCGGTCTTCAGCCCATGTGTATTCGGCAGCTCTGCTACTGCCTTCCTACCAGAGGATCAATCAGCTAACAACCCTCAGCTGCACTGATTAATCCTCTGGTAGAGGTGGGGGTGCTCTCCGAGTCACCTCCGTACCCACAGTTACACAATAAAACTATATAAAATCATTAATTTCCTGCAAAGTGAAGACAACAGTGTGAATGCCCTTAGGGAAGTCTGATCCCCTGTGAAAAAAAAAGTGGTAAATGGACTGTGTTTATATGGGGGGGGCAGTGTCTGAGGGGTAGAGTGGTCGTCTTCAAACCAGAAGGTTGGCGGTTCAATCCTCAGTCTTCCGCATCTGCATGCTGAAGTGTCCTCAGGCAAGATACTGATCCCCTAAATGGCCCTTCATAGATGTTGAATGCACTAAATGTAAGTCGCTTTGGATAAAAGCGTCTGCCAAATGACATGTAATGAATAATAATATAGCGCTTTTCTAGTCTTTATGACCACCCAAAGCGCTTTAGAGTACAGTTTTGCCATCCACCCACCCATTCTCTCTCTCTCTCTCTCACACACAAACGGAGCTTTTTTCCTATCTTTATTCAAGAGCATGGTCTTTCAGTTTGAGAGCATGACTGGTTGAATTTATGTTCAGATTGTGTATTACTTTTCATCAAAACCCTGCCCTTGCACTCAAATAGCCCCTGTTTGCACTTTAATTTGCTCTGCTTCTGCTCAAACTGTGTGCTTGCACTCATATATTGTTGCTCACACGGATTTCCTGTGCTCCAAGCTTCAGCCCCATTTTGAGAGGGTTGTTGCACAAAAAAAGAAGCCCAGGAGAAATCTGAGAGCAGACGATGAATGCAAGCACACAGTTTGAGCTGAAGCAGAGCAAATTTAAGTGCGAACAGGGGCTATTTGAGTGCAAGGGCAGGATTTTGATGGAAAGTAATACACAATCTGAACATAAATTCAACAAGTCGTGCTCAAACTGAAAGACCACGCTCTTGAATAAAGATAGGAAAAAAGCTCCAGACACACACACGCAGTGCTTCTATGTGCAGCACATCATTATACACTGCTGGCACACAGTGGTCAGAAAAGACTCACTTTTTACTTTCTTAACTTTATTTTTTACTTTTGTTTTCTCATCTTTACACTTAGTTCTTTATCTATATATCTATAGAACTACTTTCTCGTATATGCATTTAAGAAGCTAGCCTGCACATTATCTTTTCTTTTAGCCAAATCAACAGCTAGCTGATCAGAAGAATACTGCATCAAATGTTCTTTTTGTTAATATTTTTAAATAACTCAATAAAAATATTTTGGTAAATTTTGTGTCATATGACCAATGTCAATTTTTCATGGAGTTTTTATAACAGTCAAGCATTCGAGTCTGGCATAGAAAATAATTAATAAGTGCCATTTCTGTCACCAACCCAAGCCTGCATAAGAGGCCTTATAGCTGAGATCCCTGGCAGAACTCCCTGCTGAATAGATGTTATCTCAAGGAGAACCCACCCGTACCCAATGTGAGGATTACAGCAACCGAACCGCAGTTCAATCAGGAGAGACTTAGATTCAACAGTTTAACAAACATCTATTGAGATGTGCACAGAGAAAGTGATGTGAATGTTATAAATCTTTGGGCGTTTTAGACCCCTATGTGATGCTTTTGTCTTTTTCTGTAAAGGGAGCAGAAAGCAAAAAGAAGCAGTCAGTGGGTCCCCACATTGCCCAACAGCTCTCACCATCTAGATGCTGTGCCTTGCTCCACCACCATCAACCGAAACAGAATTGGACGTGACAAGAAGAGGACCTTTCCCCTGTGGTGAGAAGGCTTGTTAATAGACTTTTGCTTTGAATATTTCATTTGTGTATTTAGTGAATTGTTTTCTGTACCTATACTTTGTGGGTGTTTTTTTTCTTTACAACTTAATTTGAAATGTGTTTCTAATTCTAAACATAAAATATAAAGAATAAATTAAATATAAATAAACCATACAACTAAAGTGAGTTTTAGGAAGCACTGTAAAAAAAAGGTCAAGTAAGTTGCTGTACTGTAAAAGATCCTAATTCAAAAACTATATTTTCTTGATTAGTACGATCAAAAACCTTCAATAAAGTGTGAACACATTCTGAAGAATGTAAGATATATTGTTTTATTTTGGAATACAAAAAGTAAAGAAAAGAAAAAGCATTGTGTTTAGATTTAATGTGTAAATTGGTAATTAAAAAACCTATAGCAGTACAATTTAAATACAATATTGACTCATTTGGTTTGTAGAAAGAATTACAGAAATAAACTAAGTTTACGAGATTTTCACTGTTTCAATTAATGTAGAATAGTAACTTTATTAGAAGTAGAGTACAAACCACTATCTATTCTAAAACACCTTTTTTAATATGAAAATGTACAATATACAATTTGTTTTCTATTAGGCTATTATAACAGTTCTTCTGAGCCCTCCAATAGGAATTGAAAAAATAAAAATGCCATAATTCAGCCTCTGAAATAGATGGAGAAAGCAGGTCCCTTTTTCGTTTGTTAATTAGCTTGCATTAGTGTGTCGGTATAAAAACTTGGTTGATCAGCCAAACACCTCAGTATACTGGTATATCATTACACACTACGTAAATAAATGCAAAACATTGCAATCTGAGCATATTTGCACATTCCTGCACTTATGTCAACTTATATCTGCATGAAACATGAAAACCTCCAGCAAAAATTACAAAAAACTGCACAATATGATTTTACAGTTACCAATATCACTCGTTCATTCTGCCTCAGCATCATGCCTCTTGGGTCAGACCACAGGACTTCTCCTACATCACAGGCAATCCTCTCCCTCGCTAACCAACAGGAAAATCCTTTTGCATACCCAATCCAGCCTTGAATAGAGTCTTCTCCTATATCATCACATGCTGCATCTATTGACTGGAGGAGTATGGGTATAGGGGTTTCGGTCATACACTTTCCATTGTCAGGCTGAGAAAAAATCTTCTGTTAGATTTAGGAGTGTACAACGGGAAGGCAAACATTGTGACATCACTGTTTATTGATAAACAATCACATACTCTTTGACCAAAGTGAAAGCTCACATTGTTTTTATTGAAAGTAGAGGTTGACACTCATTTTGCTCTGGAACAACTGGACTCATTCTGCAACTTTGCCAGGAAGAGTGGTGTGGCAAATGAAAATGGGTCTCCCCACAACAGCCAGAGACAAACCATTCGCTTTTCAACATGCTTTTTAATTCTATCAAACAGGAACAAACATAAGTCTTTAAACAACTCAACTCAGGGCTCCAGACTAACTTTTTCAACTAGTAGCACTGGTTTTAGATGCACCACTCACAGCGACATGCAACGCAACACATTCATATTTTTTCCCATCTTAACTGTTTACAAAAAAAAATTTACAAAATAACAACCACAATAAAACCAGTAAACATGGAACTTCTCTTACAGAATGCCTCTACTTCCCCTCCCTTTAGAGCACATCCCTCTGAGGACCACTATAGGGCCTGGCACCTCTGAAGGCCAACCCTTCTAGCTCTTTTGCCCTGACTGAACCTCATCTGTACAGCCTCCTTGGCATCAACCTCATCCAACCTAGTTCCCTCAAGACCGATTCACAAGGTTTTGATTCAATATCGATTCAGTTAGGGATATGTCAGTCTACAATACCAATTTTGCTTGGATATGAAAGGAATTCTCAGAGAAATAAAGTCTGAAATTTTTACTAGAATCAAAAATATTATAATATCCTCATAAATAAAATAAACCACACACACAACCAAAACAGTAAATAAAATGGACTCTCTGGCTCTGTTAACAAAAATTGCAGCAGAATAAATATTAAACATTTAGCACAGATTATGTGTAACCAGCTCAGTAAACAGGATGGGATGATTATGATCTAGATGACAAACTTACGATCATGTATTTAGTTATTAATCAATGGTGTCGGATCATGTATTCATGTCACTCCGGCACTTTAACACTGAGTCCGGGCTGTTCGCATAACATCTCATGGTATACAAACATCAAACAAACAAACACTAGGAAAAATTCATACACTGATCAGGTCCTAATAACTTGTGATGAGTGTTGGTGTTTTTTAGTTAAAGTGAGTGCACGTCAGCAGGAGTGTGGAGGGAGGACACAGAAACTCCAGCAAGCCAACTGCTCCTTCTGCTCTGATCATTGTGTGTGAATGAGTGGGGGGCGGGGCCCTGGAGCCTGTATGTGTGTGTGTGTGTGTCTCAGTCTGAAGAGTCTGGGTGCACACACAAAATGTTCCGCTCACTCCTGGTATTTTACGTGATGGCCTAAACAATGATGATTTTAACATGTTTGCAAGTCGCAGTGGTGCGATTAGTTGTAAAATGTACTCCAGCTGTCTCCAAAAATAGTCACAAAATGAGACTAAATGGTCGCAGTCAGGAGCCCTGTGATAGAGGGAATTTTTAAACAGTAGTCAAGTGATTAAGTTTCAGTGGTCAAAGGTGAGAGACCATGTATGAATCTTGGGGGAAAAAGTATGTAGAAATATATATATATACACAGAAACTGCACTGGTTGGTGAAGGCATACAACCGCAGTGCGGTAATTGTAGTTGTATACTCAGTATACTGAGTCAGTGTGCATGGAAATGGACAGACAGCTGTCCATCTCTGTTCCAAGGTATTCATATGACTGAAACTGCTCTACCAGCTGACACTGGATACTGAGAGGTTGACAAATAGGGGATTCTGACTTCCCTTGCCACCACAGCACAACTCCTTGGTCTTTGTGGTGTTGAGCTCAAGTGAATTTTCACTAACTGTTTTTTTGAGCAGGTTGTCTACTGCATGATGGTCTTTAAACAGAGCATTGGTGCCAGTCAGGTGGGCCACCAGGGCCATGTCATCCGCATACTTAAAGTGTCATTCCTTTGCTGCTGCAAGAGATGTTGTTAAACGGAGAAGAGAATGGATAAACATAATCTTGGGAGCCCTGTGTTTAAAATCAGTTTAATGGATTTAAAACCATTTAAAAACACCTGTTGTGGTCTGTCCTGTAAAAAACTCATCCATTAAACCAGTGTCGGGTGGACCTGAAAGACTGAAAGGTAGTGCAGCATGGTGTTTGTGTGTATTGTATGTAAGTCCATGGAAAAAAAACCCTAGTGTGGGGGTGTGCATAGTCCATGTGTTTGTCTATTGTGAGACTTGCATTCTCTACACTCTGTTTTGCGTTATAGGCAAACTGAATTGGGTCCAGATTGTCTGACAGCATGCTGAAGAGGTGGTCACACACTACTCTTTACATCCATTTGATTTGCAGAGTGCTGATGTTAGAGGC
Organism: Hippoglossus stenolepis; assembly: GCF_022539355.2. Classification (NCBI taxonomy): domain Eukaryota; kingdom Metazoa; phylum Chordata; class Actinopteri; order Pleuronectiformes; family Pleuronectidae; genus Hippoglossus; species Hippoglossus stenolepis. Next base: position 20,800,621 of record NC_061500.1, read on the forward strand.
ACCAAGTCAGTTAAACTTCAGGATATCAATCTGTCCATTTAGTAAGCACAAGTCAGAATCAATTTCACCTGCTTTGGTGCAAATGAAAGTGACAAGAGAGGCAAAAGCAAGACAACCCCCCCAAAAGGGTATGGTTTTACATGTGGTGGGCACATACCTTTTGTTCTCTCCTTATCCTTCCTGACTGGTTATTCTCTAGTTTTGTGTTCTGCTAGTATCCTTGTCAGTACTTGCAGCATTAGTTGGTACCTGCAGCCCAATCAAGAGCATGGAGGAGGTACCAGGAGACCAGCCGTTACACACGAAGAGCTGGATAGGGCAGTAGAAGGGCTTCAACCCAGCAGCAGGACCGTTATCCGCTCCTTTGTGCGAGGAGGAGCAGGAGGAGCACTGCCACAGCCCTACAAAATGATAAATTCCCTACAAGTTGATCCAGCAGGCTACTGGTGTGCATGTTTCTGACCAAACTGTCACAAACAGACTCCATGAGGGTGGCATGAGGGCCCGAGATCCTCTAGGCCAGGGGTAGGCAAGCTTTACTATCAAAAGAGCCATTTTTCCCCCTCTTCCCCCAAATAAAATTTGTCTGGAGCCGCAAAACATATTTAATAACACAGCTTATAAAGTATTATATAGATATAGATATAGATATCTATATCTATATATATCTATATAGATATATCTATATATATATATATATAGATATATATATCTATATATCTATATAGATATAGATATAGATATATCTATATCTATATCTATATCTATATATATCTATATATATATATATCTATATATAGATATATATAGATATATAGATAATGGTTGTTTCCACTGTGAGGCACTAGAGTTTTTTGGGTACTTTATTTTACTCCCATCATGCATCGCTTACACATCACTTCCGGTATAACCGGCATGAATGGTCTATCACTATTTTCATCTTGTAAGATCTAAAGTGTTTTTTCTAAACAACAGCACTGCATTTTCATATACAGTATGTATATATATATTTTTTGTGTCTGTTTTTGTGTCTGTCACATGTTAGAAACATCATCACACCCACTTGCTTGCAGTGAATTTTGGTTAAGATTTCCTGTTGTGTTTTCACAACGGCTTATTAAGTAATTATCTAGAGTTTTCGCTTGGGGGCTGGCCCAGAGAAAGTCAGGATCCTCTCAATCTGACATTGCATTTTCACATACAGCCCCTCCAGAGAATGTCAGGAGATTATGTGGAGTTCAGTCCATGTTCGAAAGCAGCTTCATTTACTTTTGTTCATTCACCCCTGAAACAAAACAATACTTGGCTACTTCATGACTAACAAATGGACTTGACAGGAAGCACATATGGGCTACAGATTTTGGAGCACATGGGAAAAAAACACACACACACACACACACACACACACACACACACACACACACACACACACACACACACAGCAGCAGAGTTGCACTGTTACTTTTCCCTTAGGTTCTGGCTCATAGTGGCGAATCTGACCCGGGAGAAACGTGATCGCTAGAATCATTCTACAGTAGAATTTAGTTGTAGGAGGCGGAACGGAGCTGCCTCAATCACTGTTTTCACCCTCAATCTCTGTTTTCAAATTCTCTGTTCCCTCTCTATCCCCTTTTTATTCTCTTCTTCTGACAATGATTCACTGACAGAAAAACCTGTCAATAATCTGAATATCTAAAATGTATTATCTAGGGCAGCAGGGCGACATCTGATTGGCTGCAGTTTTTGCAGTCTCTTGCGATACAGCTATAGCACGTTTTGATATCGCGATGATGATAGATTTTTAGATATAATGTGCAGCCCTACTGCTGGTCGTGTCAAACTTGACCTTGGGATTCAGCAGACAGCAGATTAGTAAGGGGGGCGACTACCATGTAGGAGTTTTTAGGAAACCTTTGATAATACTGTACCATGCCAAGAAAGTGCATCAGCTCCTTCTTGGTAGAGGGGGTTGGAAACTGATCAATGGCGAGAACTTTAGCTCTAACTGGCCAAACATAGTATGGATGCAATCTACATGCTCTTCCAAAGTCTCACTATGAATGACCACATCATCTAAAAATATACTGCGTACCTTTGAACCACGCCACTACTTTATTCATTAACCTTTGAAAGGTTGCGGGCATGGTTCGCAACCCGAATGGCATGACATGTAAGAATAAGTCCTGAGGGTGTTATGAATGCAGCAATGTCTCAAGCTCGTTTGGACAGTGGTACTTGACAGTAACCCTATAAAAGATCAAACTTACTGACAAACTGACAACCACAATCCTCCATAAAAAGAAGTGGATAGGAATCCAGGTTAGTGATAACACATGGGGAGGCCCAGCTAGAACTAGATGGCTCTGCAATGTTGTGCCCCAGCATATATTTCATCTCTAACTCCAGCTGAGTGTGTTTTTCCTGAGAAACCTGGTAAAACCTCTTGCTTATACCCCCTGGAGATCCCTCCCCACTGGAAGGGGAAAATAAGGTTTTTACATATTTACATGGCATAACTGGTTAGACGGAGTGGATATCAGATAAAATTCACATCTGAAACCTGCCGCACAAAAGAATAAGATCCTGAAAACCTCTCCTGAAAAGGAGAACCCACCACTGGGAAGTTTGCCAGAACCTGATCTCCTGGGCTAAAGACATGTACTTCGGCCTGGCGATCGTACAATCTCTTTATTTTACCCTTTCCCAGATTTGTTTTTGTTTTTGTTTACCTGCCTCGTACAACCGCCTATTGAATACATTTACATAATTTGTTAGATTCGAAGAAGGAGGAGGCTTCTTCCAGTCAGCTTGTAACACAGCTAGAGGACCGTGAACGGTGTGACCTAACACAAGATTGTTTGGGCTGAAACCAGTACTCTCTGAGTTACATCGCAAGCAGCTAGCATTATTCCCCCATGATGACATGTACAGCCACACGTCATCCTTTCACCGCTGCTGTCAAGGTGGTGTCCACAAAACAACATGGGCTTCGTAGACAATTGGTGAAGTATTTGGGAAAAACTGCAGAAGAGAATTGCATTCATCCCACTTTAGATTTGGACAGTCCACACCATGACAATCCACAATTGAGACCATCAGGCAGAGTTGCAGTCTTAAGCACTTCTCTGCGCTTCTATTAGAAGTTCAAAGTTCAAAAAGTTCAAGTGTTTTATTTGTCATATATACAGTCCTGTACAATGAAATTCTTACTTTGCCTTCTGCTACAAAAAAAGTGTTTATAGAAAAAGAAAAAAAACATATATCAAGTATAACTATGTGCAATCATTCTCAAATTTAGAACTTCCTCAGACCATGCGTACGCACAAATGAAGGTCCGGCTGTCCTAGAATGCGGTGAGGCGCATTACTCCGCTGGTCAACAAGTGACTCTGCTCCTCTGATGTTCTCTAATCACTCATACTTTAAACTGATCTTTAAAAAAAAAAAATGCTGAATTCTTATTTATGTTCCTGGATAAACTGGGCATCGCTTCTTCTGCAACAAAGAAGTTAAAACACCACGTTGAGTCAATCTTTGGGAAGAATTTTTCTTCTCCTTTCTTTCTCGTCTCTGTCCCTCCTCACAAACAAACTGATAATCACATGTAATTAGTTATGAATCGATGATGTCGGATCATGACTCCGGATCGTTGCGGTCACTTTAACCCTGATGTCCTAACTGTGGGCGTCACGTTACATCTTGTGTTGTGTAGCAGGTTTAAACATGTGTCTCATAAACTCTGGAGCAATCAAACAAACACAAAGTAAACATCAGTCCTGTATATATCCTAATAACTTGTTAGCAGTTATGGTGTTTATTGTTAAAGTGTAAAGTGAGCGCAGGTCACAGGAGGAGGAAACAGACTCCGGCAGAGACACAGGATGACCGGACCTTTTAATGTGCATCTGTCCTGATCCTGAAGCAGCACTGTTATATAATTATTCAGCAGAGTTCACGTCCATGTCGCATCTAAGAATGGAGAAATGTCCAGAGCTCTAGTGCTCAGCACTGTGCAGGACACAGCATGCAGCGCCTCAGTTATTGCAGCCCAGGTTTCATTTTTTAAAACATCGTCACTCTACGCTGTGCCGCTACTTCCTTTTGTGGCTTCTACCTCCGACCCAATTGTTTCAATTACTGCTGTGATATTCTTTTCTCTCTTATAACTTCAGTTTCTCTGTTCAGTACACCGCTCGCTTCATGAAAAACGGTTGTCCTTATATGGTGAAACAGAGGCGTGGCAGTATGCTAATTACAGAGAGCGGACACGCGCCTATCGATTTGGAATGATTCTGATTCATAAACATACACATGGTGGTGAGAACTAAATTGGCTGGTGCACACGTATCATGAATCCGGCGGCATTTTTCACACGCACTTTGTAACAGCCCCTGGCTGGCAAAGCATGACGCAGAGAGTTTCAGACTGATGCGTCACGGCTCTTTATTCAGACAATACATTGGCGCCGTAGAAACACCGTAAAACTAGAACGACAGCAAGTACAACATAATCATTTAATAAAAGACAAAAATACAGCCGATTAAAATACTAAACATCAGCTAAACAAACAAATAACCACGTGAGACAAGTTTGGCCAGTTAATGTGACATAAGCGACTCTGTTCAGCGCTACCTGTAGCAGTGAATAAAACCTGCTTCTACCTCATTCCGGCGGAGTGTTAACGAAGTTAAAATAGGTCCGTGGGTAAGGAATCGCCGTGCAGCTGGCGTCCTGTCGCTTCGCTGCTACCATCCTTAAGGCGCGGCTGTACGGCGGGTGTTTACATCGGCTCGGACCGGAGGCGGGGATTTGGTGTGTATATTACATCTGTCCGTGCAGTAAGCTACAGGCATTTATGCGGAAGTCAAGTAGCTACGTTTAAAAGGACAGCAAATTACTGGCAAATAACCGCGATACATACTTGAACATAAGTAAGAATAAACCCAACCCAAATAATAAATGAAACAATCTGCATAACCTACCAGGTTTAGCAGTCAGTTACACTCCCACTAAATCCTGATATAAACAATTCAACCAATTGTACTATACAGGATTTCTCGGCCATATCTAATTGTCCTTTACAGTAAAATATCTAGGGATGTTATGCATGTGATATTATCTATGTGCAGCATGTTTATACTATTTGCTCTTGAGGAGGAGCACCAGTTTCTGGACGGGTTTCTCGACGAATGAGGGTTTGGATGAAAGACCTTGCCTTTTCATTGCTTTCCGCACTCCTGTTTGAATCTTGACCCGACGAACGAGACCGTCGCTGTCTGGAATTGCTTCAACCACTCGTGCTAGTAGCCACTGATTCCTTGGGAGGTTATCGTCTCTGACGATGACTATATCATTTACTTTCAGGTTACGTCGTGGTACATGCCATTTCTGTCGCTTACAGATGTTCAAGAGATACTCTTTTTTCCACCGACTCCAAAACTGTTCAACCAAATACTGGACTCTTCGCCACCTCTTTGTTGCATACAGATCCTCCTTAACAAACTTCCCAGGAGGTGGCAAAGGGACTTTGGACTTCATCATGATGAGGTGGTTGGGAGTCAATGGCTCTTGCGCCTTGGGATCATTGATTCCATCCACAGTAAGGGGGCGACTGTTAACGATGGCCATAGCTTCATAGAACAAAGTTCTGAGGGAAGCATCGTCAATTCGACCGGAGCATTGTGCAAGGGTAGCATTCAGCACGCTCCTAACGGTCCGGATTTGGCGCTCCCACACACCACCTGCATGGCTTGCAGAGGGGGCAGTAAAGACGAATTCGCAGTGGTTTTCAGCTAGGAAGAGTTCTATTTGCTTAGTGTCAGATTGTTTAAAAGCTCCTCTCAACTCATTCCTAGCACCGACAAAGTTGGTACCTTGATCACAGTGAAGTTGTCGGACAGCTCCTCTGATACTGATGAAGCACCTAAAGGCATTTATGAATGCATCAGTTGATAGGTCTTCCAGCATCTCAACATGGACTGCTCTAGAAGAAAGGCAAGTAAATATTAGACCATATCTTTTATACTCCTTGCGAGCCTTCTTGACAAGAAATGGGCCAAAGCAATCCATTCCGCTATATGCAAAGGAGTCTGAAATTTCAACTCGCTCTTTGGGAAGTTCAGCCATTCGTTGCACCTCGGTAGATCGTCGAAGTTTCCTACATTGCACACAATCACGAATCAGCCTGGCCACTAGCTTACTCCCACCAATAACCCAGAATCCATTTGCTCTGAGTTCCATTTGAGTCTGGCTTCAGCCCTGATGGCAGGTCTTAATATGGCAATGAGCCAGAATCAGCGCGGTGATAGAACTCTCCTTTGGAAGGATTATTGGGTGTTTTAGTTCGTGACCAAGAGAAGACTGCTTCAATCTTCCACCAACACAAAGAACTCCATCATGTAGGATCGGGTCAAGGGGAAAGAGATAACTTGATCTTGAAATACTCTTACCCTTTAGGAGCATTTCCAACTCTTTAACAAAGGCTTGCTGTTGAACAAGTTTGATTATAACTCGAGCAGCTTTTTCTCGTTCTTCGATAGTCACAAGCTCACTGTGTTCTCCTTTTAATCCAAGCCTCTTAATCCTTGCGACCACTTTGAGAAGCTTTGTCCAAGAAGAAAACTGGCCCATTTGATGAAGGATGTCTGGGCAGTCATTAACCTTGGTTACGGACACAAAAACTGCTTTAACTTCTGGGTCACCAACGAGCAGTTCAGTTAATGGATTTAATGTCGGATGTACCTCTTGCTCCCAGAGAAACTTGGGTCCTGGGATCCAGTTTGAGGGCAGACATAATGCCACTGGCTGGGATCGGTATTCTCCCTTATCAGTTGGACACGGTTTGCAACAAAGACATGAAACCTACGTGCATCATTGTTGATGTATCCCAGCACCACCTGGGAATCTGTCCAGAAGAACTGCTCATCAATTTCCATGTCTAGCTTGTGTTTCAGCATGACGCTTAATTTGGCTGCCACTACAGCCGCTGAGAGTTCTAGTCTTGGGATGCTTGTCACCTTTGTTGGTGCAACTCTTGCTTTGGCCATTGCGAGGCTGCAATGCACTCTACCTTGTTCATCCTTGTACCTGAGGTATGAGCAGGCCCCGTATCCCTTGCTGCTGGCATCAGAGAAGTGATGTAGTTCTGTTAAGTCTAGTGGGTGGTAACATCTAGTGGGTGGTAACATCTTGAAATGGCAACATCCTTTAACCTCAGAAGGCCGACCTTCCACTCCTCCCACCGTGATCTCAAATCTTCAGGCAAGGGGTCATCCCATCCAAAGCCTCTGCGACATAGGTCTTGTAGTATACACTTTCCGTTTAGGGCAAAAGGGGCGATGAACCCAAGTGGATCATAAAGAGCAGCTACAACTGATAATATACCTCAGCGAGTTGAGGGATGGTCTTTCAATCTGATATTAAAGCTAAAAGTGTCTTTTTCTATTGCCCACTGAATACCAAGTGCATGTTCCGTCGGAATAATGCCCATCTTCAACTCAAAAGGTTCAATGGTTGGTGCTCTTTCTGAGGGTTTCACACAGTCCAGGACCTCCTTTCGATTTGAGTTGAACTTGTGAAGGCGTAGCCCTCCATTATTGCACAAGTCCTGTGCCTCAACGACCAGTTTCTTAGCTTCCTGGACTGATGAAACACTGGCTAGCCCATCGTCAACGTAAACGTTTTTCTCGATGAAAGCCGATGCGGCTGGATGGTCAATTGCGTGTTGCCGTGCCAGATACTTTAACCCGAAGTTGGCGCATCCTGGAGATGAAGCTGCTCCAAAAAGGTAGACGCCATCCTATACTCCTGTGGTTCCTTTTCCAGTTCTCCATTCTCCCACCAAAGGAACCGTAGATAATTATGACATCCAGGACTGATGAGGAATTGGTGGAACATTTTTTCAATGTCGCAGATGATGGCTACAGCATCCTTCCTGAAACGACCGAGAACTCCTACAAGGGAGTTGATTAAGTCGGGTCCGGTTGATAGGGTGTCATTCAAGGAGATGCCACGGAATTTAGCCGAGCAGTCAAAGACAACTCTTAGTTTCTCAGGTTTTTTGGGGTGGTAAACAGCATGATGAGGGAGGTACCAAATGATCTCACCTTCGGTTGGACTGGGTGCCAGTTCTGCATCACCTCTCAATGATTTCTTCCATGAATTTTTTGTAGTGGTCATGATATTTTTTATTAGCCTTTAACTTCTTCTTCAAACACTGAAGGCGAACGGTAGCTTATCTCTTGTTGTTTGGTAGCAAAGGTGGACTGACACTCTTGAAGGGGAGAGGCATTTCAAAGTGTCTGTCCTCCTTCTGCTTGATGTGTTTACTGAGGAACTGTATGAACTGAACATCCTCCTGAGATACATACTTGTCCTCATAGACCCTTTCATTGAAGTCTAACTCCAGGGCTTTCAAAACGTCATTGACTGATGGGGCAGGAATTTATTTTACAGCAACCCTGTGAACGAAGCTCTGACCTCCCTGCCTGTCCAGATGAGGATTGGATGAACCTATAATGCTCCAGCCAAGCTCAGTTCTCTGTGCAAAGGGTTCATTGTCTTTGCCTATGACAGCTTCAAGTGGGGCTAGTGCTGATGGAGAATCATACCCAATTAGCAGTCCTACTTCGCAATCTTGAAGTGGTGGCAACATGTCTGCTAGATGTCTGAGGTGAGGCCACATTTGTGCCGTTTCTCTTGTTGGGATATAAGACTTATCCACCGGAATAAAGCTACGGGTGTAGGCTTGCTTTACATGGATGTGCTTATCAGAATTAAGACCTCGAACTCGTAGACCGCAGATACTCGTACTTGCCAAGATGGTGTCGACAGCTGTCATTGTGCTGAGTTTCAGCTTCACTGGTTGAGAGTCCACATCCAGGTCCTGAAGCAAGTCTTCTAGAATGAATGTTGAATCGCTCTGTGTATCAAGTAATGCATAGGTGAGAACTTCTCTTTGCGGCTCTTTTACCGACGACACCAGGACTGGGACTATGCTTGAGGTAGCGGGGGCACATTGAATTGATGCATAGGATGTGACCTTGAGAGCCTCTTCACTCGGGCCATCGTCTGCTAGGGCAGAGCCATTTTTCATCACTTCCCCTGGTCCTTTCATCCACTCCTCATGCAAGCAAGTGGGATGCCTACGACCACAGGTATTACATGTATGTCGCCCTTTACAATCTTTGGTGATATGTCCCTTCCTTAAGCAACCAAAACAGAGGCGATTTTCATGGATGAATGCCTTTTTGTTTTCCATGGGTTTTGCAGCAAAGGAAGGGCACCTGGCAATGCCATGCATTTCATCCTTGCACACCACACATGGGGGTCTTCCCCTATAATTGTACATTTCAGGTGCATCTCGGGTGGCGTTCTTTAATTGGGCAGTTGTATTGAGGATCTGGCTCCCTTTTCGACTGTGGGTTTAAAGTTCATCCAATGGGAGGTGATAGGGTTACAAGAAATCCGGGCCTCTTTGTTCAGGAACGTTGTGAAACTTTTGAAATTGGGGTAATCCCCAGACTTATACAGGTTATCGTCGACAATTGGCCCCACTTTCGTACAATCCATTCCGGTAGTTTTTGAAGTAACTTGTGGTTTTCTTCGCAATCATTCAAAATGGTCAAACCTTTAACATGTGGGATTGCCTCTGCGCAGCCTTGGAGAAAGTCTGTAAAATCTCTCAGTGCTAAAGGATCGGTCGCACTGATTTTAGGCCATCTGGCGAGCTTGTCTCGAAGGCCTTTGAACAAGGAATGGGTTCCCATATCTCTCATGTAGGACTTTCCAGGCGGCTGTATATGCGTCCTCCGAGTTCCTGTAGAAGAACCTTCCACCGCTTGCGGGCTTCTCCGACGAGGTAAGTTTTTAGGTAAAACATCTTCTCGCTTGGTGAGAGAGGTTTCTGATCAATAAGGGTTGTGAAAGACATCTTCCAATCAAGGAATTTCATGGGATCGCCATTAAACATTGCTGGCTCAGGTACGGGCAGGCGATTTATGCTGAGTGAGCTTGCTATCGCTTGGGCTGAGCTTCGTATTCGGTCTCCTGGTGAGCAGCATCCGATTCGTGGTTCATCCCATTTTGGCAGTCATCTTCGAAACTGTTATATGCTCTTACTCTAGCAGCTGCTACCTGGACTTCCTTCTCTGCCTTCAGCTGCTGCAGGTTCGTTCTCTCCTCTTCTAGCTTTGATTGTCTCTCTGTCCTTTTACGCTCCACTTCAGTCAACATGGCCGCCTCTTCAAGTTTCCATTCGCTTTCCAGTGTTCTGAGCTTGGATTGCTGAGTTAGAATGTCTTTTGTCGCCTTTACCTCCTCTTGCTTGGCTGCGAGTTCTGCTTCTGCATCTTGTCGTTTACTAGAGCTAGTGGAAGTTGCAATTGATTGATCTGAGTTCCGTGATGCTTCTGAAAGTGCGGTTTCAGTATTTGTAAGTCCAAAGATGGAGCCATGCTCTTCCTTACTCAGCACTATTCTCACTCTCTCCTTCTCGACTCGTTCATTATAGTTCCCATCGATGATGTCTCTACGATTACTCACAAGAGCAAGGCTCTCTTCAGTCAGAGCGGAGCAGGTGTCCATTTTACCAACAATATCTGGAGTGGAGGTTTGGTTGCGTAAAAGTGGCTCATAATGATGGTGCACCGCATCATGTTTTGTGATAATTTTGTGTTGGATTTTATCGAGGTCATCTGGAGAGCAGTAGTTCTTCAATTCAGTCCGAACTTCTCTTGCTGACAATTTCCAGGACTCATAGGCCTTATAGAGAGTCTTTTTGTGCTTTAGGGCAGTCTCTTTGTGCAGTTCTTGGACCTTCTCTGGTATTATTCTTTGCCGCGAGCCTGGTCTGTCTTGATGTGTGGGAACTGATTTACTTGTTGCTGCTGCTTCGAGTGACATTTTGTTTTACTTGCGTTGCTGATTTGACTATCGAACTTTTAATCGTTGGGTGTAATATGCAGTATGCCTGAATAGAACCTCTGCAAGTAGTCGCTTTAATTTGGTAACTGCTATTTCTTTAGCCAGACATTTACAAAACTATAAATGAATACTCAGCGTTTTAGTACAAAAACAGATGCAACATAAATATCATAAGTAGAAAGAAAAAGGCTTGACAGGCACAAATGAAAGAGAATGCGCTATAAGTGTGCTTAGCAAACTATACTAGGCAATTAAACAGTGTTTAGGCTCCTCAAAGACAACAATAAATAATGTTAGTTGCAACATGACACATATTTACCATTGGTCGTTATAATCATCAATCAACTTCTCCAAAGATTCCCATTTTGTGATCAGTATTGACTTTAGGACAGCAGGAAAGTCCCCAGCATTTTTAGTATTTACATGTGAAAACACTTCATTAGATTTGCATATTCATAGTACAGTCTATTTACTGTCTTTTATTCATGTCTCTCAGTGCATCTATCGTGCGTGCACCTTTGATGCGTTATCCAGTCTTGCCTGACGGTCGATTGTAGGTTGTTTTTCTTCGTAAGGGCGACGACGCGGGTCAGGAAGACGTTCCAAATGTAGCGTTGAGTTTTACTGTAACAGCCCCTGGCTGGCAAAGCATGACGCAGAGAGTTTCAGACTGATGCGTCACGGCTCTTTATTCAGACAATACATCGTGGCGCCGTAGAAACACCGTAAAACTAGAACGACAGCAAGTACAACATAATCATTTAATAAAAGACAAATACAACCGTTAAAATACCTAAACATCAGCTAAACAAACAAATAACCACGTGAGACAAGTTTGACGGGTTAATGTGACATAGCGACTCCTGTTCCGCGCTACCTGTAGCAAAGTGAATAAAACCTGCTTCCTACCTCATTCCGGCTCAGGGGTGTTAAACGAGGATTAAAATAGGTCCGTAAGGTAAGGAATCGCCGTGCAGCTGGCGTCCTGTCGCTTCCGCTGCTACCATCCTTAAGACGCAGCTGTACGGCAGGTGTTTTACATCGGCTCGGACCGGAAGCGAGGGATTTGGTGTGTATATTACATCTGTCCGTGCCGTGAAAGCTACAGGCATTTATGCGAGGTGAGTCGCTACGTTTAAAAGGACAACAAATTACTAACTTAAATAACACGATACATACTTGAACATAAAGTACAAAATAAACCCAACCCAAATAATAAATGAAACAATCTGCATAACCTACCAGGTTTAGCAGTCAGTTACACACTTATTTTCTGCGGAGAGTAAGAACATTTCTGCGCACATGTTAGTGAATGAGGCCCAATGTCTAGTACAGAAACCATTGAACCACCTGTAGCACCAGGTTTATATTTTGACCACTTTTCTTCAATAGATCTTTCTGAACCGACTTCACTAGTTTCGTCCTCTTAACCAACAACTTGTCTATTAGACTTCTCTCTCTCTTTCTCTGTCTCTGTCTCTGTCTCTCTCTCTCTCTATGTCTCCAGAGCTGCAGGATTCAGACAACAATAATTATTAATATGAACTTATCAACTCATCCAGTGGCTAAACCACATGGACGAATACCTAACCTTAAAAAATTTTCCCTGTCATGAACCTATGCTAAAACCAAAACTCTCTGTAACCTGCCACTAAGAACTGACCACATAAGTTCACCCCCAAACCAGTGCGACAGGCATCATGTGAAACATCCTCTCCCCTGGCTACATAACTGGGAATCTAGCTGTCTGTCTCAACCCTAGTATATGTGCAATAGTGTCGTTGGGAGATTTAAACACAGAGCCCAATCACTCAGCCAGGCAACCATTAAAATTGTGACCTACCTTGACAGTCACGGAGGTGTACCCTCAGTAAAATGCTGTGGCCATGCTAATACACATAAATCACATACTCAAAAAACAAACGACTCCATAAATGGATGCCGTTCTAATGCCTATTGGGAAAGCTGTTCCACTTACAAGGCTGCTCACTCACACCAGGTCAAGGCAAACACAAAACTGTTTCTCAGGCAGGTTAACAATGACTTACTTGTGTAGAAAACCCCAATCCCCACTGACTCAAACACTACAACAGTGAATTTAGGGGGTAGCCAGGAATCACCACAGTAACCAGTCAACTAAAGTGTTCGACCCACTAGCCACAGGCTAGTGCATCTAGGCATCCATGGTCGTTACACTACCCTATGTGCGGGACTCCCTCAAAACCCAATGCTTATTTTAGGCTACAGTTACAAAGATACACAGAAACAATAGTCCACACAGTCTTAGCAGGGAAAGTGTTCATTTATTTAACAAAACATAAATCAAAATGAAAAGGAACGATGTTACATGTCAGTAATGTAGCATGTGTGGGTGGGTGAAGGGTGGATGAGTGTGTGACAGTGTGAGTTAAAAGAGAACCAAACCACAACTAAACTATTTTGTTGGCCATGTGGAATCAGCTGCTCAGCCACCAAGAAAAAAGAAGAGAACAGAATGACTCAGGCATCCTTTTTATAATGTAGGTACAGGTGTGTCCAGCAAGCTCAGATGGTCTAGTCCTTCTGGAACTCCAGGATGCTGAAGAGAAAGACGCACAGATTAGCCATCATAATGTATATAATCCATCATTATATACAGTCTATGGACCAGGTGTAATGACATCTTGGGTGATCGGACTGCATCACTGTTGACTAAGGCTGGTTCTACATTCAAATTAATTATACACGATTGCTGTTTGTAAAGACCAATGGTAAATGGTTTTGTATTTATATAGCGCTTTTCTAGTCTTGATGACCACTCAAAGCTCTTTACAGTACAGTTTTACATTCACCCATTCACACACACATTCATACAGTGCATCTATTAGCAGCACTTTCTTGTTCTATGAGCAATTCAGGGTTCAGCATCTTGCCCAAGGACACTTCGGCATGCAGATGGGGAAGACTGGGGATCGAACTGCCGACCTTCAGGTTGGAGGACGACCTTTCTACCCCTCAACCACAACCGCCCAATGCGTTTCTGTTTTTAGCAAACCTGACTTTTCAGGTCTGTTTTGACTGTGTTTGTGTGGGTGTGTGAGAGAGATAGTGGGGCAAGAATGGGCTTAGCAAATCTATTCTACAATACTTAAAGGGATAGTTCACCGAAAAGTGAAAATTCACTCATCATCTACTCACCACTTTGTCGATGGAGGGTTGGGTGAAGTGTTTGAGTCCAAAAACACTTCTGTCTCAACAAGTCTCGGGTAAACTTTGTTTGAGCATAATCCAATACAATTGAAGTCAATGGTGATCGGTTCTTCAGACGTAATAAAACGACAGAAAAACATAACATGCCTCCATACTGCTCCTGTGGTGTCATCCAAGTGTCCGCAAGCCCCGACTTTCAAATTCGACTCGAAACAAGGTAATTTACACCGTGTTTTAAGCCTAAAAGTCCACAAAAAATGGCAAAGCTAGGGACGTTAGTATTTCCAACGGTCCCTGAATGCACCTCGTCGGAAGATATCAGAGGAATTTAGGAGATCAGTCAATCAATCAATCAAATTTGTATAGCCCATATTCACAAATCACAATTAGTCTCTTAAGGCTTTAACAGGGTGTGACATCCTCTGCCCTTAACTCTCAACAAGAGTAAGGAAAAACTACTAAAAAACCCTTTTAACAGGGTAAAAACAACGTAGAAACCTCAGAGAGAGCCACATGTGAGGGATCCCTCTCCCAGGACGGACAGAAGTGCAATAGAAGCCACAGGTAAATGAGAACATCAACAAGATAAGGGTATTTGCAGCATTGATTAGAATAAACACTTTGTAGCATAACTGAATGTCAATGAATTGATGGATTATTGTCAGTAATGGTCGAGTATCTGAGGAGAAATATTGTATATCAAGCAGTCTTGTTGTAATCATAGTCCATGGTCAGCAGCCACCACGATCATGATCCACCATCAAGATCGGATGCTACTATAGTCCACAGTCATTGTCCACTTCCGCCATTAGGATCCACCATCAGCTTGATCGTGGTCCACCACCACTATCAAATGCCAGCACGATACAGAATCCGCCATACAGGATCCACCATTACAATCACGATCTCTGATACGTGATCCACCATCATAATCCACGATGTGGCCGCAGCCGCAGCCCTGGATCTGCGGACGATAAGGCAAAGGGACTCCGGGGAAGAAGTCAAGTCAGTAACATGTATTGATGAGATATTCATTTCTTTGATGTGATAAGGATGGAGAAGAGGAAGGAGAAGCTGGGAAGAGAAATTTGTTTTAAGTGAGAATTAAAGGACAAATCGGGTCAAAGATCACTCCCAAGTTCCTGACTGTTTCATTGGAAGCAAGGGCAATGTCGTCTAGAGCAGCTATATCATTAGATAATGTATCTCTAAGGTGTTTAGGGCCAAGTATTAGAACCTCTGTTTTATCTGAGTTTAATAAGAGAAAATTGCGGGTCATCCAGGTTTTTATGTCCTTGAGACATGCTTGGAGTTTAGTCAATTGATTACACTGTTCAGGTTTTATTGACAAGTATAACTGGGTGTCATCCGCATAGCAGTCGAAATTTACAGAGTGTGTCCTGATAATGTTACCTAGTGGAAGCATATATAATGAAAATAAAATTGGGCTGAGCACAGAGCCCTGTGGAACACCATGGTTAACTTTGGTGCGCACAGATGACTCATCATTAATTTGCACCAATTGGAATCGATCTGAAAAATATGATTTAAACCAGTTTAGGGCGGTTCCTTCAGTGCTAATTAACTGTTCTAGTCTCTGTAAGAAAATTTGATGGTCAATAGTGTCGAATGCTGCACTAAGATCTAACAGAACGAGGACAGACACAAATCCCTGATCTGAAGCTATTAGAAGGTCATTAGTGACTTTTGCCAAGGCTGTCTCCGTGCTGTGATTGGCTCTAAACCCCGACTGAAAGTCTTCATATACATTACTTTCCTGGAGAAACTCACACAGCTGATAGGCTACAACTTTTTCAAGGATTTTAGACAGGAAGGGGAGGTTGGATATCGGTCTGTAGTTGGCTAAAACCTCCGGGTCCAGGGTAGATTTTTTGAGAAGGGGTTTGATTACAGCTAGTTTAAAGGACTGTGGTACATATCCTGATGATAATGACAGATTGATTGTGCTCAGTAACGTACTATTAATGAGGGGCAGAATTTCTTTAAGTAATTTTGTAGGAATGGGATCTAAGATACAAGTTGTTGTGTGATCAGAGAGAAGCTGTCTAAATAATTGGTAAGATTCTCAGCTGTTTCTGAGATTTCTATTCTTGATAGTTTTTTATTAGTGGCATATATTCTGATGAGAAATCGAAGGTTATTAAATTATGGTCTGATAGAATCGGATTAAGTGGAAGTACTATTAGATGTTCAATTTTGACACCGTATGATAATACAAGGTCAAGTGTGTGGTTACAACAATGAGTAGGTCGGTGTACACACTGACTGAAACCAATTGAGTCTAGTACTGAAATAAATGCTACGCTAAGGCGATCATTATTATTGTCAACATGAATATTAAAGTCATCGACAATAATAACTTTATCTGTTTTTAGGACTAGGTTTGATAAACACTCAGGGAATTCCGTTAAATATTCAGAATAAGCCCCAGGAGCACGGTAAACTACAGCAAATATTATTGGCTGTTGGTGTTTCTTGGATGGGTGTGGCAGACTAAGAACAAGACTTTCCAATGAGTTGTAGCTTAGTTTAGGTTTAGGATTAATTGATAAACTGGAGTAAAAAATAGCAGCAACTCCACCTCCTCGGCCAAATTCTCGGGGAACGTGTGAATTTACATGACTGAGGGGAGTAGATTCATTTAGGCTGACATATTCATCGGGATGCAGCCAGGTCTCAGTGAGGGACAATAAATCTATTTTTTGATCTGAGACTAAAATATTTACTAAAATAGCCTTTGATGATAGTGATCTTATGTTTAAAAGTCCACATTTAAAAGTCTTTGTTTGTTGTGTTGTTGCAGAGGTTGTGTTAATTTTTATCAGTTTTTTGTGTAGAATTCTCCTGTTAATGTTTGATTTAAATAATTTAATGGGACGGTGGACAGACACAGTCTCTATGGGGTTGTGGTTGTGTGACTGATCCAGAGGGAGTGCAGAGAAGTGTTTAGCACTGCAGCTCTGCTTCCTGGTCCCAACTCTGGGTTGTCATTTTATAGACTGAGTAATATTCCTAGGTAAGAGAGCTGCCCCATCCCAAGTGGGATGAACGCCGTCTCTCCTAACAAGACCAGGTTTCCTCCAAAAAGTTTGCCAATTATCTACAAAGCCCACACCATCCACCGAGATGAAATGTCAAGAACGTTTTTCTTTTCTGTAAAGCAAGAATGAATGTCCTTGTGCTCAATATGAACAGGATGAACAATTACTAAAACTAATTACACTTTTAATACACAGATGAGGAATTGAAAACAATTGAAAATATAGAAAAGCACAGATTTGAATTCAGATCAATATTAAGACTTTCTTGGTTAAACAATTGTAATCTAAAATTGTGTCTTGTGTCTCAGTTTTGATGACCATGACCCAGCAGTTATCCATGAGAATGCGGCCCAGGTAGAGGCTCTGGTTCCAATTCGTCTGGACATGGAGATAGAAGGACAGAAACTACGAGATGCCTTCACGTGGAACATGAATGGTAAATATGTCAATAAGCTTGCCAACATCCAAAATGTACAGCATTGTCTTGGAAATTTTTTATCTCTGTGGTAGTACTTTCTAATTTTGTTCTGACCTCAACACCCCACAAACCCAGAGAAACTGATGACCCCAGAGATGTTTGCAGAGATTTTGTGTGATGACCTAGACCTGAATCCTCTGGCCTTTGTCCCTGCCATTGCCTCAGCCATTCGCCAGCAGATTGAGTCCTACCCAACTGACAGTGTACTAGAGGAGCAGGCAGACCAGAGAATCATCATCAAGGTAGGTGCTGAGCCTACATAACAACAATAAACCATTTCGGTAATTTTTCTCTTTTGCTATTTACCCTTTAGAATGAACAATGAGAACAAAGAAGCAGCGTATTTTGTACTGAAAATGTTACCACATAATCTTAAGCTGCAGACTCTGAGACATAATAGCACATAGGATGAAAGAGGTATTAGTAGAATGGGGCTTACAGGAGGGCCAGCAAGTGGGCAGACCACAGGTCATGCATCCAACACAATAAAGGTTACCTAAGTGAATTATTGGACATGGCTTCATTGCTCCTGGCACAGGCTTCACCTGGCAATAGGTACATTTTGTTATATCTATTTTTCCTAGCTTCAGAAATAATGTTGAATTAAATGCAGCCCAAATTGGTGACTCTTTCACTTTGGCGAACTTGGAAAAAGGGAAAGGGATTGTTTTTAATAGTTTACTGTATTCGGGGAAAAAAGGGTGACTGGATTGTTGGCATCTGTAAAAAACAATAGAAGGGCTTTCATGTAGCCCCAGAAGCCTGAGAGTTGTAATGACCGTTTGTAGAATATCTGTCTCCTAGGTGGGAAATTTGGCTTGAAATCACACTGGCAGAGAGCCAACTAAATCCTCAGAACCCCAGGGATACTGTGATTTCACTCAAGTGAGGTCTGCTCCACAACTTTGTGCTTTACCCATGCATCACTGTTACTAGAAAAAACTACTCCAAGTCATTACACATGACCCGGTCGCAAAAAAGGTAGCAACCAACCAATGATTTGCTTCACCTTGTTTTTATCTTTTTATTCTATTTTGTTTTAAAAGACCTACACGTCTCTCATTTGCAGGCGAGTTGTGACAATGAGAAACTATCATTACATAACTTTCATTGCCTGCCTGAAACTAACCCTACCGACACCCACATCTCCATCACCGTCTGTCTGAACTCCATTCATAGTACTATCCACACCCCCAGCTAACACCCGCAATCCAATCACAACTACTCAACCATACGCGTGCAGTACAAATCCAACCCCTTTAAAAAAATAGGCAGTACATGGCCTGAGTGGAAGCATCTTTTTTTATGTGTTGGTCTGTGAAGCAGTCCAGCAGCCTTACCCTCGGCATCGGCGTCCATTCGTGTAGATTGTGTATTTCAAACATAGCGTCACAGAGTCCCAGGAGTTGCCGGCGTGGCAGGATAAAGCCAGCGCCTACCGATCTGATGGACTGACTGACCGACGGAACCGTGAGTCCATTCTGACTATGTATATAGCAATTTAATTTCATTGAAGTGTGAAAAGACTATCATTTCTGCAGAAGCTTTGATTTCCTGTTTGTGTATTGGGTGCCTGTGGTAAAACTCAGAGTGGACTTTGATTCAGCTTTTTTTGCATTTTATTTTGAACTGGACTGAACTTTACCTTTTGTGAATTTGTGAATAGGACATGGGGGATTGGACTCGGACATGGGGGATTAAAAAACCTTTTTATGCACGATCTCACTCATACACTCACACGCATACTTACAAACACACTCTCATGCTCAGCTGTGCTTGTTGCTTTTTAATATATGCACCTCAATGCAGGAACTAAATAATCTTCTGAATGTGCTGTTTTCGGGGTGATGTTTTCTTATTTATGGTTTATGTTTTGTGTGGGTTGACAGAGTGATTCCTTCTCATTAATAATATTTTTTTTGTCAGACAGGACTCTGACTGTCACCCTACTTTAAATGGAGGAAAAACCCAGTTAAAACCACTACAAAAAAGTGGATCCCCAGCTACGTGGAGGAAATGGAGGACACATTTATTCCTTCATTGGTTCAGCTCATGATCAATGAGATGTGATGCGATTGGAAGTGTACTCTTGGAAGGATTTTGAATACAAATTTCGGTCAGCCTTTTTATCAGAGGACTACATCGATGAGCTAGAGGACAGAGTAAGGACAAAGGTTCAAGGGGACAACGAAAGCATTTGTGACTTTGCTTACAGATAACGATCCCTTTTCCGCCGCTGGAGGCTAGATATCACAGAGGCAAATGTGATTCAACTAAAAAACACCCATCCACTGCTGGCCTGTCAGTTGAGAAGGAGGGTGGCCACAGTGGACAAGCTTATTAGGCTGGGACAGCAGCTTGAAAAGCATTGGAAAAAACAACAACATTAAAGTACTGTACATGACTCCCACTAACCGGTCCTGGGGTCTCATTTATCACCGTTGCGTACGCACAAAACGGGGCCTGAAACGTGCGTACGCCACTTCTCACGCAAACGTTGGGATTTATCAAAACAAACTTGAAGGGAAAATTTGCGTATTTCCACGCAAACTCTGACCCATGCGTACGAACGTTTTGGAGATGGGAAAGTGGCGACGCAGACGTGAGGTGGTGAACTGAAGCAGATTATTGATCCAATTCATCATTTACATTAAAACCAACAGCTTTAGTTGTGCTCGCGCGACATTTCTGTTCCACACGAACCTTTTAATTAAAAAATATATAAAACAACTTAAAGCAAATTACGTTCAGATTCCATTAAACAGCGGAGTTACAGAGCCGAGTCATTAATAGTTTTTAATAATATCTTCTAACACTGCGCGTGTATCATCAGATCACTGCAGTGAACGGGACTGTGCCATCAGGCACACAGAGCGCACTGGAGATCACTTACAAGAAATGAAGAAACTTTCCAAATAATATCCCAGAGGAGGTGAGGATCCACTGATGTGAGGGAATCGGTCCGAATGCTCTAAATAAATAAATACTGCCGTGACACTGGTGCGGGGTTCTGCGTGATGTGTGCATGCGAATGGAAGGATGAGGACGAATAGAGAGTTCAGCGATGTCTGATCAGCTGATATAGATTCTATTGATCTGTGATCTTTTTTTAACTTCAGGCTCCGTTCTTTCTATCGTCTTCACTCTCACACAGTGTGTTATCCACAGCAGCGGCAGAGTATCAGTGTATTTTCTTTATTAGTGACATCACTGCTGTCCCATGAATCGCTCTTCACCTCCACCTCACTAACAAACACCTCGATATCAGTTTCAGAAAGTTTCGCTTCTTCTTCTCATCGCTTGATGCCGCGACTCCGTCACGACTCACGGTGGAAACCCATTGGTCAGCAGCATAATTTAATATTCATGCCGTGCTTTGCATTGACCATTCATGGTTGAAAGTGGGCGTGTGGAGGGCGGATTTGGAGGCAGATCCATGTACGGACGTTTCCAGGTGGACTGTGATTTATAAAGCGAACATTGCGTTCAGGTGTGCGTGCGCACGGTTTTATAAATCGGAATTTACTTTGGCGTACGCCATTTCCGGCTTTTGGGCGTAAGTACACTTTTAGTATGAATCCTATGCAAAGTTTGATAAATGAGACCCCTGGACAGCTGCCTCAACTTTGCAACCATCCTCCAGCCATGTAGCAGAAAAACCACCCCGTTTTGCTCTTATACTGTCCCCAGTATAAGAGCAAAAATCCAAAGCCCATCCGACCATTTAAGCAGCAACAGCAGCAACCTTCTTCGAGATTGTCTACTGGAACAATCAACGACATCTTTGCTTCTCTGCTATCGATCCCCTTGGATCATGGAAGTCAACCCAGGCCAGCATTGATGCAGAGCTATCAGGTAATTGAAAGAGGCCCTCTTCCTTCAGCTGCAAGAAAACTGTAATATATGCACTACCAAGTTGGGATGCACTGAGGTACTCATCCTCAAGGTCTTTGCTACCCATAATGTGCCAATTTAAGCAGGGACCCTATCGGCTAAACTTCAGGTGATAAAAGATAGCATTGAGAAAATGAGTCATCGAACCCTCTTCATCAGCTTGGGCCTCCCCAGTGGTCCTCATCCCAAGGAAGGACAGAAAACCTAGGTTTTGTGGTAATTACATCAAACTTAATGTATAACCTACACAGATGCCTATCCACTACCCACCATCCGAGAGATATTGGACTCTCTAGCTGGAGCAGTGGTCTACTCCAGCATCGATCTGAATATTGGGTACTGGCAGTGAAAAATGGATCACGACAGCATTTACAAAACAGCTGTTTTGTCCCCTTGGGCTGTTCCAATCTAAAGTTATACCTTCTCATTAATAATATTTTTTTGTCAGACTGGACTCTGACTGGCACCCCACTTTCTAAATGGAGGAAAAACCCTGTCGAAATGGCCACAGAGTTAACAGACATTTATAGGGCCCTTAGAGACAGCTGCGCCAAATCAGCTGATCTCTTCCTACAATGGGATTACAGACTTCGACATCAGTAAAAAGGGACCAAGTATTGTCCATTCAGACGACTTCTGTTTACCCCCCATTGCCACTGAGGAAACTAGCTCATCGCTGCTGTCTGATTCGCTTGTTTTAATAGCGTCTGCAATTCTCCACAACTCCGCTGCACTGTAACACTCACTGCCATTAGGTCAATAGTTGAGATTTTACCAGTTGAAAGACCGGTGTAGAGTAAGACAAACCTCAGTTCATCCGCCTTGATACCATGTGGTAAAATAACAGCATATTGTTTTTGGTAGTGATATTTTCCTCTACATGCTTTCTCTCTCTCTCTCTCTGTCTCCCTCCCTCTCTCGCTCTCTGACTTCGCCTTAGTATAGTAGCCTGTTAATGTTGTAGCTGCAGCACAGTATGGGAATTTATTCATTGAAGGGGTGTTAATGTAAAATGATATTGCTATTTTTAATAAATCCTACTGGTAATTAAAGACAATGTTTCTTATTATTTCTGCCTATGTTTGTGATAACAGCTGGATTACGACACTCAGTACTGGGAATCAAAACTTGAAATTCTTTTTAATTAGATCTTGATATTTTAAAGTGATCACTAATTGGAAACTGTTTGACTCTTGGTCTCTGATACCAGGGTGGGGATAATATTGCCTACAGTGAGCATGTATAAAGTTTAAAGCATCAGTCCCATCACATAACGTTATGGAACTTCATGACAATTTTATTTACACTAACAAACTGTAATCCATAAACCAGCTTTGTGCTGTTCCTTAAATCGTAATAACATGTTCCAGTGCATAAAATCTTGTGATCAATGGTGGTTTGGACACACACCGAGGTATAATAGGAAACTGAGAATATAGTTTCCACCGACCCCCTGTAATAGAAAGTATCAATTCTTTGTATTTTGTATTGGACTGTAACATACTTTTCCAACAGAACATAAACAAAAACATGAATGTTTGTGAACTTAAGTCAAAGGGGGCCTGAACTACGATGCTGGTTCACCCTACTCTGATTTATCTCGGCGTTAAAAGTAAGTTGAGGTGGACAAACCCTGGTTAAGTGACTCTGTGTTTAACGGTACCACAAAGCTGGTTAAGAGGTTGGTCTGTTAAGTCCGTTTCTTGGAGTATGTGTCACATACAGTTCATGAATATATTCACTCCACACAAGAATTAAATGAATGAAACTTTATTTTAAATAACAATTTTTACTGTATTTTAACAGAGCATCTAAAAGAGTGTAAAAAGTGCAGGTACAGATGCAGCAGGGTGACATTTCTAATAAAATCATTTCAGCAGGAGAAAATGTAGTTCATGCTGTGATATGTCTGTTGGCCTTTTTTGGCACAAACTATAATAATGTAACAAAAGCCACAGGCACAAATGACAGTAAGTCTGACTGTTAGCTGTATTTTGTAGTTAAAATAATTTATGTTGTTCACATGTCTGTCCAGTATAGAGAATCTGTATGTTTCATATAGAACATGATCAAATGTATATGTTTCATATCGAATGTGATCTGGGGAGATCAGTGGATTCTGACTACCTCTAGACAGCCTCTACTGTGGATCGAGCCTCTCACAATCCTTGTTCTGATTTCGATTGGCTCCTCCGATGTACCGGCATTTTTTTCCGACTGGATTGTGTGCAGTGGGGCGGTGCTTAAACAGAGTTATCCATGAACAAAAACAGCTTGGAGCAGTTTTAAGTTGCAGCGTAAGTTGCCATTGCAGCACACCTTGGGTTAAACCTCCTTTTGCAGTACCGGTTAACCAGTTGTTCCCAACATCACGAAGTTTACCCCTGGGCTTACCTTGATAAGCCAAAATCCTCGCTCTGACTCAGGAGGAGAATTTTAAATTCTATTCTAAATTTTACAAGAGGCCAGTGTAGTGAAGCTAAAAGTGATCTCTTTTCCTGGTTCTTGTCCGTCCACGTGCCGCAGTATTTTGGACAAGCTGCAGTCTTTAAAGTCTTACTGGTAGAGCCTGATTATGAGGAATTTCAATATCAAGTCTGGAGGTAACAAAGGTGTGGACAAATTTTTCATCATCTTTTTGAGACAGGATGTGCCTGATTTTTTAAATGTTACGTAGGTGACATAAGGCAGTCCTTGAAATTAGTTTTTTAATGATCAAATTCCTGATGGTTCTGCTGGAAGCAAGGGCACTGCCTTCCACAATAGCTTTATCATTAGATAATGCATCTTGGTAATCATAAGTGGACAAATGTAAAAGCATGAGGATGCGTTTGAAATCCAGTCATTCAGAACACAAGTACATTAGCTCACACCTGGCTTTAGAACGCATCTCCACATTTGTTTTGAGTGACTACACGTGATCTGATCTCACTCTTCTGCTTTTCTATGCCACCATCTAGGGGGGTACGAGCACAACATAGAAACAAAAATAAACTGTTCCCTTCCCAGTCCCAAAACCAAAACCAGAAACACTGACTTATAATTGATTCTTGCAAGGGCTCACAAACACAAATAATTAATGCAGGGGGGAACCCAGGTCAAAACGACAAACAAAATATAGTTTTTACTCAAAAAGTAAATACTTACCCTACGTGAAAATTACATTACATGTCATTTGGCAGACGCTTTTATTCAAAGTGACTTACAATTAGTGCATTCAACATCTATGAGGGGCAATTGAGTGGTTCAGTATCTTGCCCAGGGACACTTCGGCATGCAGATGGGGAAGACTGAGGATCGTACCGCCGAACTTCTGGTTGGAGGACAACCACTCTACCCCTCAGCTACAGCCGCCCCCGCTAAAGGTTTCAGGACACGTGCTGCAGCATTTTGGAAAAGCTGCAGAGTCTTTAACGACTTACTGCTTGAGCCTGATAATAAGGAATTACAATAATCAAGTCTGGATGTAACAAAGGCGTGGACTAGTTTTTCTGCATTTTTTTAAGACAGGACATGTCTGATTTTTGAGATGTTACGTAAGTGAAAGAAGGCTGTCCTAGAAATTAGTTTTAAGTGATAATGAAAGGATAAATCGGGATCAAAGATGACTCCCTAATTCCTGTTTCATTAGAAGCAATGGCAATGTATTCTGTAATCTAGCGCAGCTATATCATTAGATAATGTATCTCTAAGGTGGTTATAACTGGGTGTCAACCGCATGGCAATGGAAATTTACAGAGTGTGTCCTGATAATGTTTCCTAGTGGAAGCTATATAATGAGAATAAAATTGGGCCGAGCACAGAGCCCTGTTCAACACCGTGGTTAACTTTGGTGCGTACAGATGACTCATTCATTTGCACAAATTGAAATCGATCTGAAAAATAGGATTTAAACCAGGTTAGGGCGGTTCCTTTAAGGCACAGTAACTGTTCTAGTCTCTGTAATAAGATTTCATGATGAATTGCGTCGAATGCTGCACTAAGATCTAACAGAACGAGGCCAGACACAAACCCTTTGATCTGAAGCTATTAGATGGTCATTAGTGACTTATGTCAAGGCTGTCTCTGTGCTGTGATTGGCTCTAAACCCCGACTGAAAGTCTTCATACGCATTACTTTCCAGAAGAAACCAACAGCTGATTGGCTACAACCTTCTCAGGGATTTTAGACAGGAAGGAGAGGTTGGATATCGGTTTGTAGTTGGCTAAAACCTCCGGGTCTAGGGTGGATTTTTTCAGAAGGGGTTTGATTACAGCTAGTTTAAAGGACTGTGGTACATATCCTGATGATAATGATAGATTGATTGTTTTCAGTAAAGTACTATTAATTAGGGGGTAGAATTTATTTAAGTAACTTTGTAGGAATGGGATCTAAGATACAAGTTGTGGGCTTAGATGATGAGATTATTGTGGTCAGATGATCAAGGGTGATCAGAGAGAAGCTGTCTAAATAATTGGTAAGATTCTCAGCTAATTCTGAGATCTCTGTGCTTGATGGTGTATTAGTGTCAACTGAGGGTAGGAGATGGTAGATTTTATTTCTAATAGTTAGACGTTTATCATTAAAGATATTGCTATTCAGGGATGGAGGAATACCGGGTTCGGTGGAGGTGTGACTCTCTGTCTGCCTGGCTACAGTGCGGACGAGAAACCTGGGGTTTTCTTCTATTAAAGTGGAGTAGTAGGCAGCTCTTGCTTTGTGGAGGGCCTTCTTATATGCTTTAACACTATCTTTCCAGGCTAGGTGATTTTCAACACAGATGTTGGAGCGCCACTTCCTTTCTAGTTTTCTTGACGCTTGTTTTAATTCATGTGTATTGGAATTGTACCACGGAGCTAATTTACTATGTTTTACACGTTGATTTTTTTAGAGGCGCTATGGAGTCTAATGTGAATCATAATGGGCCTCATTTACCAACATGTGCGAAGAAATGTTCTTACTCTCCGCAGAAAAAGGTGCGTGTCCACTCTCTGCATTTAGCATACTGCCACGCCTCTATTTCTCCATATAAGGACATCAGATTGTGATGAAGAGAGCGGTGTGCTGAATAGAGAAGTTATAAGAGACAGCCCCAAAAGGTAAAAAAACTGTACAATTTCACAAAAGCAGAAATTGTAGGTGTTGGAGGTGGAAGACACAAAAGACACACTTTTCTGGAGCGTGTCCTCCGGAGTGACGATGTTTAAAAAAATGTAACCTGGGCACAATAACTAAGGCGCTGAATGCTGTGTCCTGCACAGTGCTGAGCACTACATTTGTGGACATTTCTCTTAGATGCATCGTGACGCGGACGTGGACTCCGCTAATTTCATAGTTATTTAATACATTTGGTCAATGAATTAGTAAATTAAATTATTGCTGTCTATCTACTATTTTTATTTAAATAAATGGAATTTTAATATACCATGCATTTAGTTAAAAGGGTGTGTGTTTACATTTTCTAGGACAGTCGGGCCTTCATCATTTGTGCGTATGCATGGTCTGAGAAAGTTCAAAATTTATTCCCAGAGTACGAACAAATTTAGGTAAGAACATATCGATGAATCCCAGATTCGTGCTTCAAACGTTCGTACGCACGGTTTAAGCACAGATCTGTGCGTACCCACTGTTAGTAAATGAGGCACAATGAGTTTACAGAGCTATCGACAAGATGGTCAATCTCACTGGAGCTAGGGTTTTTAAAGAATATGTTGGTTATATCGATGACTAATACGGAGTTAAATGGAATTGGAATTATTTCATTAAATTTAGTTACAACACTATCAGGTAGACATCTAGAAAAGGTGTTTTTCATTAATGGCATGTAGTCTGATAATGAGAAATCGAAGGTTATTAAATTATGGTCTGATAGAATCGGATTATGTGGAAGTACTATTAGATGTTCAATTTCGACACCATATGATAATACAAGGTCAAGTGTGTGGTTACAACAATGAGTAGGTTGGTGTACACACTGACTGTGTACTGACTGTTTACTGTTATCATACATGTCTTTTTCTTTGATTTCTAAACAGATTTAGGCACATATTTATGACACTTTCAATCATATAATCAAGCCCTCAGGATGTGTAAGTCATATTGAATCTAAAGATAAGTGAATCATATCTTTTAAAAATGTTCTCCACTGAGGGGAAAAAAGGTCTTCCCCTTTTTAGAAAGTGATAGGGTTGAGACAGAGTAGAAGCCACTGGAAAGTTAAAACAAAGGGTATTAAATAATTATGTGGGTTTAAAAAAAACATATGTGTACATATGTAGATAATGTATTTCTCTATTCCTCAGCTGAACATCCATGTTGGGAACATCTCTTTAGTGGACCAGTTTGAGTGGGACATGTCAGAGAGGGAGAATTCCCCAGAGTCGTTTGCACTGAAACTGTGCTCTGAGCTGGGTTTGGGCGGGGAGTTTGTCACCACTATCGCCTACAGCATTCGAGGTCAACTCAGCTGGCACCAGAGGACCTATGCCTTCAGGTAACTCAGCACACACGGGTCAAAGAATATATTTAAAAGGTTTGCCTTGGATTAATTAGCTGTAGGAGCCCACTTTATCTAAAGGTTTATCTCATATATAGTGTATGTACTGTAGTCTTAGCTTAAACTCTTTTTTTTTTGTGAGCTTTTGTTTTGTCTGCTATGGTGCACTGATTCTTGACTGCCATGTTTTTAATTTTCCCACAGTGAGAATCCACTCCCCACTGTGGAGATTGCCATCCGCAACACAGGTGATGCAGACCAGTGGTGCCCCCTGCTGGAGACACTCACAGATGCTGAAATGGAGAAGAAGATCCGAGACCAAGACAGGAACACAAGGTGAGACAGTCTGATACAAATAAAACGTTAATGTCTTGAATATCTACTCCATTGTAGCTGCCAACGCTGCTGAGTTTTACTGTGCTTTCAGATACATGAACTCATTACAAGCAAGACAGAATACAACTGATCACCTTATGTTGTAATGATCTTAAGTACACAACTCAACAAAGCACAAAAGTGGCAAAATGTTAACCCAGAAACAGAATGTCTACTACAAAAACTCTCAAATGCCAAAATATTTAATGCAATTTTGTGTAACCAAACAATTGCTGGTGCTGCAGCAGGATTGCTAAATATAACTTTGCAGTCTAGTTTCACTGAAGTCAAATAAATAGTCCAACAAATAAGCAGAGTGACCAATCCACAAGACAGAAGTTAATTGGCAACAGAGGTCTGTTCCAGAAAGCAGGTATACAAAACTCTGAAATGGATACTCTGAGTTTCCATTTCCAAAACAGCTGATAGGAATCGGTTCTCTGACGTAATTTGTTCCCACTTGGCTGCTTGTAATTACACTTGAAATTATATGATGGTGTTTTACAATTGTATGGTAGCTTAACATTCATATTTTTCTATATTTCTATATATTTTTTTATATTTCTACTTATTACCGCTGATGTCTTGTTGCTGCTGTAATACTTCAAATTTCCTCATTGCGGGACTAATAAAAGACTTATCTTAAAAAAGCTATCATGGTAATATTTACAATTGCAAACCATGCAAAATATGTCTCTTTCTGCTATGTATATAGCAGCAAACCCAAAGTTATAAGGAGCATAATTTTTATATGATTTCTAAGCAAATATCTGGATGTTTATTTAATGTTAATTAGATAATGATTTTGAAATAACCATAATTAATCAATTAGATAATCAAACTGAATCTAAAAGCATGTGTATCATGTGCGTGTCTTCAGATTTTATTGAGCTGACTTGGAAATAGTCTTTTTTAATGCTAATTGTTGTAGTCAGGCGCAAAGAACCTTTATTTAGTGATTTTTGCAACATTACATAGGTGAAAAGGACAATCCTTGACATTTGTTTTAAATGTGAGTCAAACAACAAGTCTGAATCAAAGATAACACTCAGATTTCTGGCGGTCTCGCTGGAGGTAAGGGTGATGCCATCAAGAGTAGCTTTATCATTAGATAATGCATCTCTGATGTTTAAGGGCAAAGTATTAGAACTTCTATTTTATCCAAGTTTAATAACAGAATATTGTGGGTCATCCAGGTTTTAATGTCCTTTAAAACATGCTTAGTGTTAAGTTAGCTGATTACTTTTAATCTGGTTTCATACATAATGAATGTATAACTGGATATGATCCACAAAACAATGGAAATTTACAGTGTTTGCTGATATTGTTTCCTAAAGGAAGCACATTAGGTAAATAGAATTGGGCTAAGCGCAGAGCCCTTAGAAACTGTGGAACTGAAACCTAATGACCCTCATTCACCTCACAATAAACCCCACTGACACCCACTAACATCTGTGAAAGGGTACAGTGTATGTGTGTGAATGGGTGAATGTTACTTCTACTGTTAAGTGCTTTGACTAGTCAATACGCCTGTAAACTAAAAAATATCCAATACAGTCAATTTACAACTGTATTAATTCCTTGGCCAATGATATGATTTGCATAAAGGTTCCAGATGTTGGTGCATCAATAGCCAGGGACATTTTTTTTACAGTCTATAGGATTATGTAATGGTGAATTCTTTTTTCATATGCAACACTGGCTAAAATAAGGAAGTGAGAGAACTTACTGTAACCATAACATGGTCACAGCTTCCATGCTGCTTGCTACTCTTCACTAACCCTGTTGTTCATTGCATTTGTTGCGTTTGTTGTTGGTGATGGACATGACGCATCAGAGGAAAAAATCTGAAAGGCTAACACATTTTCTGGTAGTGGGAAAGGAGTCAATTGCCCATTTTAAGCAGGTTTACTCACATTTAAACAAAGACACACTACATTTTTTTGTGCTGTTTCGATCTGAAGGGTTAACTCAAAATTTGGAACAGATTCATAGGGTAGGAAATGTCTGTTTCCTGAGATGAAAACCTAGATTTCCTCTAAACTTGGAGTGAACATTCTGAGTTTTCACAATACAAACCTTCTGTAACACAACCCAAGACAAAGACCTTTATGCATGCTTTTTTATTCAGTCCAACTCATCCCTCTATTTAATATAAGTCTTCTCTTAATATAAATCACTCCTACAGTTTTTCCATGAGTCTTGAAATAATGTGAATAAAATGTGTTTTTCCAGGCGTATGAGAAGACTGGCCAACACTGCTCCATCCTGGTAGAAAGAGACATGAAGCAACAGTAGCTGACACTCTATTGTCTCTTTTTATTGTCAATCAATCAAGTTAAACACACTCACTAATATTGATTAAGTATATGGATATTCATGTAAGCATGAACACAGATGTGTTCAGTCTCCATGGGCGTTTCCATTGACTGAGCACAACACACACATCCATGCATTCCACTATTCCAATATAATGGCAGTGACCACAAATAACTCAATATATAGGAAACACAGAGACTTGTAGAAATACTTGGGTAATAATGGGTTTATTGTGAAACTGTAACCATTCAGAGGAAGTCAGCCTACTAGGTGTCCTTCAATGTGGCACTGGACACAGTTGCATTTACACAGCTAAAAGAATGTGACTATATCCGTCCCAGACTAACAGCAAATGTGGTCTGAGTGATTGGATCTTATATTCCTTCCTAACATGTCTTCGGTCATCACACTTGTAATTCGAGCTGTCCATTTATGACATCACTCAGGAAGAATGTGAATTCCCAGTCTGAACAGGGTCACAGTGACAACAGGGCCACTTCTTAAATCACATAAAACATCCTACATATAGGGGCTTTAATACATTTTATGAACCACATCTGTGATTAAGCTTCTTCTTCATACTGTGGCTGATGTCTTTACCTGACTGAAATGAGCCACCTGTGGCCCTGATTTGCAAGGCAGTTAATCAGAGAACTGGTTTGTTTTTAGCATGGAGACTGTGTTCTGATCTTGGTTAGTGGTTATGATCAGTCATGTGTGTCAGTGTCCACCTGCATGCAAAAACATAGGTAGCTTGTACACTGCACTGTACCTCATATTACATCACTGTCTGTGATTTGAGTCTCAATATTACAGTGTGCTTCGTATATTGTTAAGTAGAGACCATATTTTTAAGTGATGGTTTTTCAAATGGAACATCTCTGAAATTGTATGTATCTGATGTATTAATGCTTCTTGTTTTCTTTTTTTGTAAAATTGCTTACCTTTATAATGGACTCAATTTGTTTGAAAATAAAGACCATTTGTTGGGAAATATCTTATGTTAACCTGTGTGTTATTTTAATAGGGGTGGGAAATATTATGCTTTCATTCTGAGTTCCAGGCTTCAAAATTACATTGTTTACTCTTTAACATCATATTTTCCCATATTTGACATACAGGTAAAATGCTTGCTTTTTCCTGGTTTCCTTAAGTGGCACTATTATTTGTATAATGGAATCTATAAAGCTAATGTTTGCAACTGAAATTATTTGTGTGTGTTGATGTGGACATCACACACACACAAATATAATAATGCAAAAAAGTCAGGGTTGTTGTGGTATTATGTGAGTATTTGTGTTCAGAACTGATTTAAGTGAAGTCAAACGCCCCACTCCAGCCTGAATTGCAGTGAGGGGTATTGCGTCTAGGATTGGCAGCTCAGCTCTGTCCAGTCCCTCTGTGTTTTCTATCTAATCTAAATCGAATGTCGGACATAAGCTTTTTTATCTTTCTTTCACTTTCCCTTTCCCCGCTCTTCTTATTAAAACCAGCCCTGTATGTGTGAGGTGGTGGGACCACTGAAGGATTATTTAACACACGCATGCAAACACTTTGTGGGGACTTTTACAGACACACACACACAACCAAGTCTAAAACATGAGTTTTAAACAAATTACTAAATGTAAATCAAATGTAGTCATTAAAATAACAACACAAATTAGAGTAAAAAATTATTGACTCATATAAATCGCTATAAAAACTTGCCTCATCAGTAGGTGATCCAATCCCCTAAAGCCGTGGTCGCCAACCCGTCGATCGCGATCTACAGGTCGATCTCTCAGTCTTCACTGTCGATCTCTGAACTCACTGGCTGCGGTTGCGCCGCAGATCAGCTGTGTGTCGGTTGTCTGTTGTTCACACGGCAGAGTTGTCTTCGAAACAAGTTGGTTTATGTACTAAACTAAACACCTGGGGTGTCATTTATAACCATTGCGTACGCACAAAACAGGGCCTGAAATGTGCGTACGCCACTTCTCACGCAAACGTTGGGATTTATAAAAACAAACTTGACGGGAAAATTGACGAGAATATAGATTCTATTGATCTGTGATCTGTGATCTTTGTGCTGAACTGAGTCCAGCATCACACAGATCGACCGACGGAACTGAACCATCCCAGTACAAACACGAGCATATAATAATAATTCTGTTAAATTATATAGATTGGGGACATCACAGCTGTCTCTGAATTTAATAATCCTGCAGTTTTGGATGATTAAAATACGAACAGACAATACAACAAGTTCCCTCACATTCTGAGAGGGGTTTTTTTTTTGGCCTCCACCTTTGAATTGGATCTTTTTTTATTTCAGGCTCCGTTCTTCGTACTCACTCTCACACATTGTATTATCCACAACAGCAGCAGAGTATCAGTGTATTTTCTTTATTAGTGACATCACTGCTGTCCCATAAAATCGCTCTTCACCTCCACCTCAGTAACAAACACCTCGATGTCAGTGTCAGAAAGTTTCGCTTCCTCTTCTCATCGCTTGATGCCGTGACTATGTCATGACTCACGGTGGAAACCCATTGGTCAGCAGCACAATTTAATATTCATGACGTGCTTTGTATTGACCATTTATGGTTGAAAGTGGGCGTGTGGATGGCGGACTTGGAGGCAGATCCACGTACGAACGTTTCCAGGGGTCTCATTTATCAAACATTGCGTAGGATTCATACTAAAAGTGTATGTACGCCCAAAAGCCGGAAATGGCGTACGCTAAAGGAAATTCCGATTTATAAAACCGTGCGCACGCACACCTGAACGCAATGTTCGCTTTATAAATCACAGTCCACCTGGAAAGCGTTCGTGCGTGGATCTGCCTCCAAATCCGCCTCCCACCGCCCACTTTCAACCATAAATGGTCAATGCAAAGCACGGCATGAATATTAAATTATGCTGCTGACCAATGGGTTTCACCGTGAGTCCTGACAGAGTCGCGGCATCAAGCGATTGAAGAAGAAGCGAAACGTTCTGACACTGACATCGAGGTGTTTGTTAGTGAGGTGGGGGTGAAGAGCGATTCATGGGACAGCAGTGATGTCACTAATAAAGAAAATACACTGATACTTGTGCTGCTGCTGCTGTTAACACAGTGAGTGAGAGTGAAGACGATAGAAAGAACGGAGCCTGAAATAAAAAAAAGATCACAGATCACAGATCAATAGAATCTATATCAGCTGATCAGACACCGCTGAACCCTTGCTTCCTCCTCATCCTTCCATTCCCATGCACACATCACGCAGAACCCTGCACCAGTGTCACGGCAGTATTTATTTATTTAGAGCATCGGACTGATTCCCTCACATCAGTGGATCCTCACCTCCTCTGGGATATTATTTGGAAAGTGGCTTCATTTCTTGTAAGTGATCTCCAGGTCGCTCTGTGCGCCTGATGGCACAGACACGTTCACTGCAGTGATCTGATGATACACGCACAGTGTTAGAAGATATTATTAAAACCTATTAATGACTCGGCTCCGTAACTCCGCTGTTTAATGGAATCTGAACGTAATTTGCTGTAAATTGATTTATATATGTTTTAATGAAAAGGTTCGTGTGGAACAGAAATGTCGCGCGATCAAAACTAAGCTGTTGGTTTTAATGTAAATGATGAATTGGATCAATAATCTGGCTTCAGTTCACCACCTCACGTCTGCGTCGCCACTTTCCCATCTCCAAAACGTTCGTACGCATGGGTCAGAGTTTGCGTGGAAATACGCAAATTTTCCCGTCAAGTTTGTTTTGATAAATCCCAACGTTTGCGTGAGAAGTGGCGTACGCACGTTTCAGGCCCCGTTTTGTGCGTACGCAACGGTGATAAATGAGACCCCAGGACACTACAGTATGAAGACGTGCATCTTCCGGTCTGTCGATAACAATCAAAGCCCCGTTAGAACAAATGAATGGATTCAGAAAGTGAAACATTGGAGTGCTTTCACTTTGAAACGGGTTCGGGAAGTGTTGTAAATACGTTTGTGTCATAGACAGATAAACATTGTGTTTCACTGAAGAATAAACAGAGAAAATGATCTTTTACCTGAGTTTTAATGTTTATCTGTTGAAATTATGTCACAAACATGCATTTTAAAATGTTAAAACCACTTTCTGTGTGTGTGTTTGAAAATAAAAGCACTCCAGTGTTTCTGTTGATGGAATCCATTCTTTTGTTTAAAAAGTGTTTTTTACTGTGAAATATTTGCAGGAGCGGAAGACGCACGGCTTCATACTGTATAGTACTTGTATTTATTTGAGTAAAAGGGACTACTTTCATACAAAGAAATAGTCATATTTATGGCCATATTCACGTCAAAGCCTATGTAAAACATTGTGCTGCAGTAGCAGCTCGTCTGCCGAACATATTGTTGAACTGAAGCTAAATATTGCGCACTGAACAGATGCTGAAAATATGAATTGATATTAATGTGAATATTGTGCATTGAATAGATAAAGTTGCAAAACTGCCTCTCTTTGTGTATAGTTATGCTCGTACATTCAGCCTTTAACAGAAATTGCAAAAACTAATAAATATGACCCTCCTAAGTGGGTTTTTTGGAAGATATCAGGGTGCTAGATCTCGGCTTACATTTGGAATTAAAAAGTGATCTTAGGCTTGAAAAGGTTGCTGGCCCTAAAGCAACCAGATGCTTTGATTTGAAAT
The DNA here is from genome assembly GCF_022539355.2 of Hippoglossus stenolepis. Lineage (NCBI taxonomy): Eukaryota > Metazoa > Chordata > Actinopteri > Pleuronectiformes > Pleuronectidae > Hippoglossus > Hippoglossus stenolepis. Next base: position 20,835,997 of record NC_061500.1, read on the forward strand.
TTAGGCTGATTTTGATTGGCAGCAACATTCCACCAATAACTCCACTGTTGTTGGGGTAAAATGGACAACAGGACGAATCTGATTAGACTTCTTCGACAGAAGAACTCTGATTGGCTGTTGTCTTTTTGACTTTGCTTTAAATACTGTACTTCAACTTGGCTCTTCCTCTCTGACCTTCGTCTGAGGTAAGTGATTGTGTTAAGTGATGAGTTTGAAATGAAACTACTGTAATATATGAAGTTAGCTGCTGATACCAGCTGCTGTTAAATGTTGATAATGTGCTGGTTGCTTTCATTACAAATGTGGGAATATTGTTGCTGGCTTGTCTTGTGTTTTCTTCTGCTTATTTTCGATTCCTGACGTATTCTTGTCATTTTATGTTGCTCATTAAATGAATGAATGAGTGAGAGCGGCAAGCTAACATGACGCTAATTAGCGTTAACACACCAAGGCCAGGCAGAGTGAGGCAGTATGGAAAAAACGCATTTAGCGCCAGAATATTTTCACATCTAACTTTGTAAATTAAGGGTTTATTTCGACCAAAAATAAATCTAAGCATTTTTTTTTTAACAGTGGGAAGAATACAGTGTATGTGCTGTGTTTTTTAGGATGAGTAAACAGGGAACGTGAGCTAATGCTAGGTGCACATGTTACATGAGATGTGTAGCTCCTTTAAGGAAAAACCATAGGCTAATGCTGTGTGCGTAGTGAGTGGGCGAGCGAGAGAGAGCGTATGGTCTTCATCAGTCTGAAGTTAGGGCTGGCAGAGAAGCTGCAGAGAAGTTGAATGTAGCAATGTCCCGTGTATGTAGTTAAGCTGTGTCTGTGAATAAATGTTACTCCTCCAGAGGCAAGCCGAGCTTCAGTGTCTTGCTTGCCACCTGCTGAGGAAATGAGTGAGTCTCGAAGTCAGCTGACTGGCCCTGTGTAGCGGAGCATTAGTCTCCCCTGGGCTCCTCACCACGGTCGGGGAGCTGAACCAGGAAAAGGTTGCAGTTGTAGTTTTATGTTTAATGATAAAGTGTGTTTTATAACGCTTTGACAAAGCAAGTAAGATAGCAAAGTGATTGGTTTTATTGTGCTGTTTGGTAGGCTGAAGGTGTCTGGTTGGAAAATGTTTACATATAGCCCAATCCACACTTTGTGACCCCCCCTTTAATGGAATGTTAAGACTTCGTTTGAGGATTAGGGTTAGGATTAGGGTTAGAATTAGTTTTAGGTTAGGTTAAATTAGGGTTAGGCAGTTAGTTTAGATGGTTAGGGTAAGGGGCTAGGGAATGCATTATGCCAATGAGTGTCCTCACTAAGAGCTGTACAAACGTGTGTGTGTGTGTGCGCACTGTAACCGATGAAGGCACCGACGGTATGTAATTAAGTGGGGACATTATTGCCCACACTTTTTTTACTGAGAGCACTACATGTGTGTCCTGCCTGCTATTTGTCTTGATTGATTTGATTGGTGATTCATTTTATCATAACATTTCTTAACTGAGATTTTGTTACAAGGCAATGATTTTTGATACTCACATTGTTTCCAAGGTGCCGAGGAAGGCAAGAGACCACAGGCGTAAAAATTGCGCTGTCAAAGGTGGGCCTGGCAGATCCCACAAATTTGACTGCCAGGTACTTAAACAATAAATATATAGCTGGATTTGACATGATTGTCCTCATGTAATGTAAATATATTTTATTTGTATAATCGATAAATTTCATGTATCATCAGGTTCCCAAAATACAGATCCCTCCACAGCCAAGAAATTATGGATGCACCCACTGGCTCCCGTTCTCCAGGTATGAAGGTAGGGTTTCTTTTTTTTTCTCACAGGACACACATAAAACATGTATGAGATTCAACTTCTTAAAAAAAAAACACATTTAAATATTCATGACTAAAAAAAAATCTCAAACCTATACAATAGTCTTCAACTGTACTCTGTGGGTGTGGTAACTGACTTCACAACAGCGGGCAGCTGTGGCTGAGTCGTAGAGCGGTCGTCCTCCCACCAGAAGGTCAGCGGTTCGATCTCAGTCTTCCCCATCTGCATGCCGAAGTGTCCTTTGGCAAGATGCTGAACCCCGAATGGCTCCTCATAGAAAAAGTGCTGCCCGTAGATGCACTGTATGAATGTGTGTGTGAATGGGTGAATGGCAAACGTACTGTAAAAAAGTAATGTACTGTAAAGCGCTTTGAGTGGTAATCAAGACTAGAAAAGCGCTAACAAAGCATACAAAGCATTTTCCATATAAAGGAAATTTGTGACTTCACAATTTTTCAAACTTTGGTGCAAAAAATGTTCATGTAGGAGGCTAGTGGTCGTAGCCAGGAAGTCACTAATAATGTTGGTTTTCAGGACCTTTTAGTGAGACACTAATAAGGGAAATAAAATTACTCTGTTATTTTAAAACATTATTACCATGACATCCAATAGTATTTTTCCACCTTTGACAAATACAATTCACATCTGAAACGAAAAGATGACAGTCCCTAAAGTAGGGGTGGGCGATATATCGAATATACTCAATGTATCGCGGTTTTTACCAAGTGCGATGTATAAAATGAATATATGGCGTCCATCGAGTATAAATTGTCACGTGAATGTTTTAAGCCGCCAGCATGAAATTATCTTTGAGTTTCGCTTCTCCCTTCTCATGCCCCTCTCACAGCAGACAGTTCACTCCCACGCCGATCCAGAAAGCTCTCCTGGGCGCATGCATATTTTTGTATCAGAAGAGGAGGGAAGAGACTTAGAGAGCATGGAGAGAGCGAAAGAAAGTGAAGAGCCCCAACAAGTTCAGATAAAGTTATTGACAGTTTGTTCATATTCTTTGTGAATGCTGAACCGAACAAATCAGTTTACAAATGATGAACGTGAACATAAGCAGCATTCACTCCAGCAAGAGTGGACGCTTGTGTGTGTGTGTGTGTGTGTGTGTGTGGGTGTCTGTGCTCGAAGCAAGTTGGAGTTTACACAGACACACAAACCACAGAAACAACCAAAGCATCAAATAATGTGTAAAAACTAAATAAACGTAGAAAAAAAGCAATGTGCAGCAGTACAAGAAAAAAGCAGCATGTAGCACCTGCTGACAAATCTACATCCTTTAAACCGAGAAGCACTACCATAATCCAGTATGTAAAAATAAGACTGTCATTACCGTAAACAAAAGCTGTTCCAAAGTCATTACTCGGATCCTCACGTTCAAGGTAAAAAGAAATCGTACAACACTGTCAGAAGACACAAGACAGATCCTGAATTTCAGAGCAGACAGAAAATATACATGGCCCAGAGATATAACACAGATCTTGATGTCAGAGAGAGTGAGAAAACATATATCATATCAAGGTATGCATGCGACCAGGACTGCAGGCACAAACAAAAAACAACGTATTGAAACCAGGTATCACAATGACCCAGCATTCAGACTGCATCACAAACAGTGCTGTACTCGGCACATATGAGACAAGCTGGCTACAAATGCTGCAATTCACGTTGCAGTATGTACTGAGAATAAGCAGAAAATAGAGACGGATTGTAATCCACCAAACTCCAAAGCCGGAAGTTCAACCCCGACCTGTGATCAACAGTCTGATGCAAGCTGCGTTATCTTCATTCCGTGAAAAAATATGGGATGGCCCCACCTATGTCTTTACAATGTGCCCCAGGGCTCTGTTTCCTAATCAAGTTATGCATTGTGTAGTCGGTCTGGCTGACACTCTGTCTCGCTACAAACTCTGCGTTGTGTTGACTTGTGGTGAATAAAACCAGGACAACTGCTCTCTTGCCAGCCGTGGGAGGATTTATTTTCTCTGTAAAACACAGGGTTTTCAGTACAGCAATCTCACATAACCAGGTCTCCATGCACATCTTTAAGGAAAAAATCAACCACTTTAAAAAAACATCTCTGTATCTTAGCTTTAGATAGTTAATTAGCATGTTGCAAAAAGTGTATAATAAATACATACACCCACCCAAAATGAACATTGTGTCAACAATGAACAGTTCTATGCCCTTGTCGTGTTCTTTTTTCCTTAGGTAGAGAGGGTAGAGTCGGTCTGGTTCAAAAAAGTATTTATTTAGAAGCAATGAACAGCTACTACATAGCTATGGGCACTCAACGTACAACCCGCAAGCCGCCTAATACCGACGGGGAAGTCAGAGTCACCCCGAGCGGACGACAGGTGCAATATTTATAATAATAGGTAGAACTTCAGCAGGAGGGGGAGTCACGTGGCTAGTGCACAGGCTGGTCCCAGCCTCAAGGCACTGGAATTCGCCAATGATGAGGAGTCCCAGTTTCGTCCCTCCTTTGACAGTAGCTGGGAAAATCTTCACATTCTGACAGTGTTTGGTTTGGTGTTTTAAAACAAGCCTTGAATCGGCTGACAGCTTGTGAGTCTTCAGTATGGCATGCACATTTTCTAGACAAAACAACGCCTTTCCTATCTGTCCTTCAGACCCCAGTGGCCGCTGCTTGAATTCTTTCTAAGGGTATGTCACAGTTTTTTAAGAAAACAGTGCATTCATGTATGTGTGATGTTTGAAATAAAGCTAATGGAGTTTATGCTGTAATATAGTAAGTTAGGTATGAGAACAAGTTAAAGTACAGTGTATTGTATGCCACAGATGTACAGTCTTCTCAAACAGGCATTATCAGACAGGTGCAAGACTGAACTGTGATGTGACGCACACACACACACAACAATCAACTTCAAGATTAAAACCAGCCAGCAACGGCTACTATCAGTCACTATCTGAAGGCCGCACATTTTCCCACATATTCAGCCCAAACTGCCCCTGCCCCCACCCCTGTCTAACATACTGCACTTGTTTAGAGTTCAGTTTCATTGCCATCTTCACAGACACATATTCAAAGAAAAACATAGATTTTAGTCTTAACAAATATTCAAAGGAAAACATAGATTTTAGTCTTAACAAATATTCAAAGGAAAACCTAGATTTTAGTCTTAACAAATATTCAAAGGAAAACATAGATTTTAGTCTTAACAAATCCCTCCTTTCACACCATTTCATGGTGTGAACAATTTACTGGGGATTATCCACGAACTCCCCAACCTCCATCTCATCCAATGCAAACCCCTCATCATTTTCTTCATCATCACCACTCAACAAAAGCAACTGATAGGGTGGGGGAGGGGGCATGGTTTCCTTGGTCAGAGCCGTGGTGATGAGTCGGTTGAGCAAGGTCCTAAAGCAAGGGATGCAGCAGCAGCCACAGGTGACTAGGATAGCTGAAAAGATAGCTAGGGAGAGGAGGCAGGATGCAATTCGCCCTTTCCATTTGCCGAATGCAGTGTTCATCCAATTATGTAGGGGGTTGTTAATTCCAGAGTCTGCGGCCATGTTCTGTGCCATGGTGCGTAAGGTGGAGAGGGCCCTGGTCACCGAGCCATCAGGGGCGGTATTGTTGGGGATAAATGTACAACAAGAACTTCCTATCATAGTGCACACACCACCCTTTTCTGCCAGTAGGAGGTCTAGGGCCATTCGGTTCTGTGTGACCATAAGGGAAGTAGGGGCGAGCTGTTCGGATAGGCCTGTTATGGCGTCTCGACTAAGGTTGGTGAGGCGTTGGAAATTGAAATGGACGTAGTTAATGCGATCCACGTTTTTGTTGGGAGTTACCCATATCCAGATAGACTCAAATCCCGCTGCAATTTGATCCGCTAATTTATATTGGTCTGGAACACCCCGAGGAAACCCTATGGCGTCTATGTATGTGGGTGAGTCCCTCTTTAAGTCAAAATGCGTTGTTCTTCGTCGGCGGGTGCTAGTGGGTTGTCCTGGGCGGGGAGAGAGGATAGTCAGGGGCATGGCCAATTGAACAAGTGTGCAGGAACCCTTCCAGTTTGAAGGAAGGCGGTTCCTCAAGCTTTTTCCTCCACAGTACCAGAAGAGGTCACTGCGAGCCCACTCCAGCTGTGTGGCGTTGTGCCAGTTGGTAACATTGATGTTTCTAGAACACCAGGAGGACGGTATCGAACCCATCTCTCTGTGAGTGGAGTTACCTTTCTTAGTCAGACACGTGTAATTTCCCTTTACTGGAGTAAATGTAGGGGGCAGCGTGTTGTTTGGCGCCGGGGGAAAGAGATGACTGAGAGTAGAACAGTGGGCGGGACTGGCTCCCATGTGTAAGCCATACATGCAATCAAAACCGGGTCGATCCGAGTCTATCAGTAGGGGGGCCGGGGTGGTGGTTAAGGTGGGCCGGGGCTGACTGCAGACTATACAATTAGTGAGGTTTTGGGCAGGCGGTAAAGTGGACCATTTTAGCCATATGTTTTCATCAGTGTATCCAGTCTCTATTTCTACCACATCTTCAGCAGTTCCGGCGTCGTAATATTGTACCGCAGGGGAGCTGGGTGGGGATGGTAGTGGTGAGATGGATTCAGGGGGAGAGTTCGGTAGTCATCAGACAGGGAAGGGGAAGGCTGAGTTCTAGGGAGGAGGAACGGACGTTTATCCTAACGATGCCCATTGGGTCAGCTCCTGTCATGTCTACTCCTAAAACAAAATAATAAGGACTTGTTGGTGCGGCTCTTTTAGTCAATTTGCTATAGTGGAGATGTTTAAGAGTCATTAAGAGACTATTGTCGGGGGAACCGGCAGGCGTAATCCTCCGGGTGAGGGTGATGTTCCTTTGGAGCTGTCCTAAGGGGTTTTGTGCATTGTATCTGTGGGTGTAACTTTTGGGGCCTGTGTTCCACAAAACGTGTTATCAAAGGTTTATCATTTTGCATTCATCTCTAAACCATTGTTTTTTATATATGATATCAGGAACCATATGAACATGTGATGTACAATGCCGAAAAGTAATTTTTCAAAGTAAAGGGATCGTTACGATGGCGCCGAGGAAGGCTGCCGTGTCTCAAGCTCCCCCACAGCTCTGCTCTTTTTTCTATTTTTTCATTTTTTTTGTTATTTATTCTACTTTATTTTGCATTGTGCACTCTGACAAAGCGAGCCCTGTCATAAGTTATGATAGAGAACAACTTCTGCTCATCGGGTTGACGGTGAAAAACACTTTTTCACCGCCACCAGCAAACAAAGGAGAATACCCATGGCGCTGTTTACCTGTCGTACCTGGAGCACGGAGGCGACGAAGGAAACGAGGGTCGCGGGCCGGCGTCCTAGTCCGGCTGAGGAAACGTGAGAACTGGCCTCCACTACCAAGTATTCTTCTGGCTAATGTTCAGTCTCCGGATAACAAGCTGGACGAACTTCGTAGCAGGATGGCTTTTCAACGGGACATCGAGTTTTGTAACGTGATGGTCTTCACGGAGACTTGGCCCGACCCCTCGATCCCGGACTCCGCCATTGTTCCCGAGGGGGTCTCCATTCACCGCCAGGACCGGACAACAAACTCGGGGAAGAGCAAGGGAGGAGGTGTCTGCTGCATGGTGAACAATCTGTGGTGCTCAGATGTTGAGATTATTTCTTCGGACTGTTCTCCGGACCTGGAGCACCTCATGATCAGATGCCGACCTTATTACATCCCGAGGGAGTTTACATCGGTCGTTATAACAGCGGTGTACATTCCGCCACATGCCGACACTAATCAGGCATTGGACGAGCTGCATGCGGTTATCGACAGGACAGTGACATCACGGCCCGAGGCTGCGTTTATTGTGGCCGGTGATTTTAACAACGCCAAGATGAGGAAAGTCCTGCCGAGATACCATCAACACATCAGCTGTCCTACGCGTGGAGCGAACACGCTCGACCATGTTTACACTCCCTTCCGGGATGCGTATAAGGCCCTCCCCCGCCCCCCATTCGGCAAATCGGATCACGTCTCAGTTCTGCTGCTGCCTTCCTATAGGCAGAAACTCAAACATGACAGACCGGTGACTCGGACCATTCAGCGGTGGACCGACCAATCAGACTCGGCTCTACGGGACTGCTTCAGCACGACGGAGTGGTGCGTGTTCCAGGATGACAACATCAACACGTACACGGACGCGGTCATCTGCTACACCAGCAAATGCATCGATGACGTACCCAGGATTACTGTACGAACATTCCCAAACCAGAAGCCCTGGATTAATGGTGACGTCCATGCAAAACTCAAAGCACGGACTGATGCCTACATCTCAGGTGATCTGGAGGAGTACAGGAAGTCCAGGTACGCGCTCCGGAGTGCTATTAGCAGTGCCAAGAGACTTTACAGGGACAAGGTGGAGTCTCACTACAAGGGCTCCAACACAAGGAACATGTGGGCTGGACTCAAAACCATCTCTGACTACAAAGCAAAGACCAGCAGTGCTGATGTAGTGTCTGCATCTCTCCCAGAGGATCTGAATGCCTTTTATGCACGCTTTTTGAGCAACTCCCCGGCTGTGGAGATCCAAGAGGCCCAGGAGGACCGCTGCCCCCCTGTAATATCCAGGGCAGACGTGTGGAGATCTTTTAACCAGATCAACACACGCAAGGCACCTGGACCTGATGGCATTCCTGGCTGAGCTCTCAAGGTGTGTGCAGATCAGCTGGCAGATGTGTTCACAGACATTTTCAACCTGTCACTGCTCCAGTCTGTAGTCCCCGCATGTTTCAAGGAGACCATCATTGTCCCTGTTCCCAAAAAAACAAAAACCCTCTGCCTGAACGACTACCGCCCAGTAACACTCACCTCCACCATCATGAAGTGTTTTGAGCGGCTAGTCAAACCCTTCATCACCTCCTCCCTCCCTGACTCACTGGACCCTCTTCAGTTTGCCTACAGGCCAAATAGGTCGACTGCAGATGCCATCTCCCTCACCCTACACACTGCCCTCTCCCACCTGGACCAGAGGGACACGTATGTGAGAATGCTGTTCATTGACTACAGTTCAGCATTCAACACCATCGTGCCCCTGAAGCTCGTCACCAAGCTCAGAGACCTTGGGCTCAACATCGCCCTCCGTGACTGGATTCTGAACTTCCTGACGGGCAGACCACAGGCGGTGCGGATAGGCAGCACCACATCCTCCACCCTGACTCTAAACACCGGTGCCCCCCAGAGCTGTGTGCTCAGTCCTCTCCTTTACTCCCTGTTCACGCATGACTGCGTGGCCACCCACAGCTCCAACACCATCGTTAAGTTTGCTGATGACACGACTGTCATAGGCCTGATCACCGGCGACGATGAGAAGGCCTACAGAGAGGAGGTCAGAGCCCTGACATCTTGGTGCCAGGACAACAACCTCCATCTCAACGTCGGCAAAACGAAGGAGCTGATCGTGGACTACAGGAAGAGACAAGGAGTAGAACACGCCACCCCCTCCATCAACGGGACTACGGTGGAGCGAGTCAACAGCTTCAGGTCCCCAGGGGTCCACATCAGTGATGACCTGACCTGGACCCACCACACAGACTCCATCAGGAAGACGGCCAGACAGCGGCTCTTCTTCCTCCGCAGGCTGCGGAGGCTCAACATGGATGCCAGGATTCTCTGCAATTTCTACAGGTGCACCATAGAGAGTATCCTGACTGGCTGCATCACCGCCTGGTATGGTAGCTGCACCGCCCTGAACCGTAAGCCTTTACAGAGGGTGGTGAAGTCTGCCCAACACATCACCAGGACGGAGCTACCATCCATGGTGTAGGAAGAAGACCAACCGGATCATCAAAGACCCCTATCACCCCAGCCATAAACTGTTTTGCCTGCTGCCGTCTGGCCGACGGTACCGCAGCATCCGGGCCCGCACCACCAGGCTCAGAGACAGTTTCATCCCCCAGGCCATAAGACTTTTAAACTCCTCCAAACCAGCACCTTAGCATATTTGCACTATTGCACATAATTGCACCATTGTTTTTCTTCTTTTTTTTCTTTAGGTGTATATATATATTTATATATATATATTTTATTTTCTATTTTAAACTTTTGATATTCTATTTTATATTATTTTATTCAATATTTTTTTGCTTGTAAATATTCGGAGCATTGCAATAAGAGAGCCTGTGACCCAAGCATTTCATTGCCAGCGACTGCTTAATGTAATTGTTGTGCATTTGACATTCAACACTTGAATCTTAAAATATATGTGCCTCTTTTTACTTTTGTTAGTTTTTACCACATTTTAACACACTATTGAAAGGAGCAACAGTATGATCTTACCTCTCCTCAGCAGCGTGAACCATGGACTCAATCAGTCGATTGATCCTTTTACTGACCCTGCCTATCAGTGTCCTGACCACATGTTCTGTGTCTGCAGACGAGTGCAACTGTGTGTCTGTGTCATGTCCTTAGGCGCACCTGGGTACCCGTGTGAGTATGAACTGGGTCTGATAATTGCAACTGTGCCTCTGCGTCACGATCTGTGTCAGCTGGATATGACTGGGTGTTTGGATGCCCTGAGAGTACATCTGACATCATGAGTGGTAAGTCTGGGTCTGTAACTAAACTGTCCCAATCACTGTCTCTGTTTATGTGTCTCCGGTCACTTGGAGAGCATGGGATCTCGTCATCCACATACTGTTCGTCCGGGGCCAACTCTGGAGCACACCGGCTTGACTCATCCGACTCTGACACTCATCACTCCAGAACCTCCTGACTAGTGTCCACTGATCCACTTATTATCCATGCACTCGTTCTATCCTCTGTATCCTCCACCTCCAGAGAGTCCAAGGAGTCGGTTTCACTCAACCCTTCCTCTGATCCAACATCACACAATTCCTCTCAAACTGTCACCATAGGCAGAAAGCTGGTAGTGGTAGGCTGTAGTGTGTGATTTGGAGACTCATCACGTTTGAAAGGGGACATTTCTCTGGGTGCATTGTTTTTTCCATTGTAGTATTTATCGGTTCACTGTTTTGCTGGCTATTTGTATTGGCTAACATTGCCAAGGGTTTTGAGTCATTGCACATCACATGGTCTATGGTGGCACAGTGGTATGTATTGTGGACAGTGGACATAGTATTTACATTACATTTTAAACAAATTCGTCAAAGCAACTCTGCCTAATTGTACCCACATTATTGTTTGGCCCACACTCTTAAACTCTGACAATAAAACAAAGTGATATAAAGAAGTGAGGCAGAGGGATGGCAAAGCAGCTCCACTGAGGACAACAGCAGTGCAATGCAGATACACTGCAGTTCCAGTGATTCAGATGCAGACAGGAGGGACAGAAGCTCGAGTGAGGAAGTTGCAGCCCAAAAGAGGAAATTGAGGTAAGTAGAAGGTTAACATAAGTATAGAGATGCACTACACATCATTGTAGGTGTTCATTTAGTCAAATGTTCATCTACTATTGTTCATCCACGTATTGTTTGGAATATAATGCCCTTCAGTATTATTGTTTGTAATTCACTAAGACAGATCTAGGATGTTTTGCAGGTTATGCTCAGTAGTTGCACTACACAGAATTGTTGGTGTTTATTCAATCAACTATTCTCCTCTGTCTATAACGGTTGTTATGACTTTTAATATTTATTCTTAATTGTTCATACATTCAACAGACAATGTTATGCCAGGTGCCTAATGGTGCTTTTGTTATCTCCATAGACACCCACATAAGGTCCTGCTTGACCAAAGATGTAGTGATCCTGTTTCATCATGGTGGTGTGCAGAACAATAGCTTAAAGTGCTTTTTTTCCTCAGCCTAAACATTTTTTCTTCAATGTGTAATTTTTATTGCCAAGAAAGGTATGAAAGTAGTTTTAAAATAAGAGTGTACAAACTATCTACATTATCTAAAACGTGCGCCTTATCAGGAACAGTGTTTTTTGACTTTTCTAAGACAATCGCTAAACGGTTTACTCAAAAATCGCAAAAAAATGCGAAAAAGTTTGAATGGGAGTCAAGCTCTCTTGCACTTTAGAGCGACAGGGGATGACATCACTGCTAGAGTGAGAGCAGGACTGACAGTCTTCTAAAACTTTTGTTTTTAAACTGCTCTCAAACTCACAAATGGAGGTTGTCATACATCATTTTTAGCTCAAAACGTAGGAAAATTTTGTTCTTCGCAGGAATGTCACTCGGAAATCTATCAGACCTAAACTTTTGGCTCTTTGAGATGTAAAACAGAAGTAGTACCGAGGATCTCC